>NC_048586.1:49102049-49207049 GCF_013265735.2 Oncorhynchus mykiss | reverse complement strand
TCCTCCTCACCCCTCCTCCTCATACCTCCTCCTCACATCTCCTCCTCACCCCTCCTCCTCATACCTCCTCCTCACCCCTCCTCCTCATACCTCCTCCTCACCCCTCCTCCTCACCCCTCCTCCTCACACCTCCTCCTCACCCCTCCTCCTCATACCTCCTCCTCACCCCTCCTCATACCTCCTCCTCACACCTCCTCCTCACCCCTCCTCCTCATACCTCCTCCTCACCCCTCTTCACCCCTCCTCCTCACCCCTCCTCCTCATACCTCCTCCTCACCCCTCCTCCTCATACCTCCTCCTCACCCCTCCTCATACCTCCTCCTCACCCCTCCTCCTCATACCTCCTCCTCATACCTCCTCCTCACCCCTCCTCCTCACACCTCCTCCTCACCCCTCCTCCTCATACCTCCTCCTCACCCCTCCTCCTCATACCTCCTCCTCACCCCTCCTCCTCACACCTCCTCCACACACCTCCTCCTCACCCCTCCTCCTCATACCTCCTCCTCACCCCTCCTCATACCTCCTCCTCACACCTCCTCCTCACCCCTCCTCCTCATACCTCCTCCTCACCCCTCTTCACCCCTCCTCCTCACCCCTCCTCCTCATACCTCCTCCTCACCCCTCCTCCTCATACCTCCTCCTCACCCCTCCTCATACCTCCTCCTCACCCCTCCTCCTGATACCTCCTCCTCATACCTCCTCCTCACCCCTCCTCCTCACCCCTCCTCCTCATACCTCCTCCTCACCCCTCCTCATACCTCCTCCTCACCCCTCCTCCTCACCCCTCCTCCTCATACCTCCTCCTCACCCCTCCTCCTCATACCTCCTCCTCACCCCTCCTCCTCACCCCTCCTCCTCACACCTCCTCCTCACCCCTCCTCCTCATACCTCCTCCTCATACCTCCTCCTCATACCTCCTCCTCACCCCTCCTCCTCACCCCTCCTCCTCATACCTCCTCCTCACCCTCCTCCTCATAGCTCCTCCTCACCCCTCCTCCTCATACCTCCTCACCCCTCCTCCTCACCCCTCCTCCTCACCCCTCCACCTCATACCTCCTCCTCACATCTCCTCCTCACCCCTCCTCCTCACCCCTCCTCCTCACCCCTCCTCCTCATACCTCCTCCTCACCCCTCCTCCTCATACCTCCTCCTCACCCCTCCTCCTCACCCCTCCTCCTCATACCTCCTCCTCACCCCTCCTCCTCACCCCTCCTCCTCACCCCTTCATTCTTACATTTCTTTAAGTCGATCTTCAGTGTCTTCCCTCCGTTCTTGCTGGTGAAGCCCAGATCCAGAGATCTCATTGGTTGGCACTCCAGGCTGCTGCTCTCCTCAGCCAGTCGGGCAGCAGGAGGGTTGGAGGGCTTGAAGTTGATTGGAAGAGGCTCTTTGGGGGCGGACTTTGGCGTGTCTTTGAGACTGTCTGATTGGTTGAAGAACTGGCCAAATCAGGCTCTTCTCGTACTTCTCCCTGTTGAATAGAGGAAGTTACATCCAGACTCACCATGGGCCACCGATGGAACATTTCCTGTGCCCTGGGGGAAGGAGAGAAGACATCACTTAGCCTGCGTCCCATATTCCCTACGTAGCACACTTCTTTTAACCAGGGCACTGTATAGGGAATAGGGTGCATCCTACATCCTGAAAGCAACAATCACACCAGACCTTTACCCATTGTACATGACCGTTGTCTGGTTAGACTCCATAGGATTCAACAGCCATGTACCAGGACAATACAGACCTATGATAACTCCAGATCCCCCCCACCCCCCGTGCATAACTCAGACTTTGTGCAGAACTCTTGAGATGTGCATACAGATGCTATTAGCATGTTTAGACGTGAAGGTTGGACCCTTATATGACAAAACTATTCATAGACTCAGTAGGAACGAGACAGTGTAATAACATATCGACTAATGCGGCCCTCTGGAAGGTAAACAACAGGTATAATCTCATTATAATCTCATAGAAGATTATATTATTATATTAACCTTATTTGTCCTGATGATTAGATTGTATGAATAACGACCTGGGATGATTGCACCTGGCACAGCAATCTCTCTAACGCATTTACCAGGGATTGTAATTGAATTATAAAACCAGGAATCCATCCTAGTCGTATTGTGATATTTTTACGATGAACTATAGCAGATTTGATTTATTTTTGTTTTATTGACAAGGTGCTTAGAAGGATGTTTTTACCCACCAGTAAGGGCTTCTTCAAGGAGACTGTGTTCTGGCTGCTCTGACAAAACGTCTACGATGGGAACCTCGGGAAAGGTTGGACTGAATGAAACTGAGTGTTGACTGTAAGCGTTAGACTGCACGGAATTAGTGCAGTGATCACCAACCTTTTCTGAGTCAAGATCACTTTCGCAGTCAAAAAGCAAGCTGCTCAGAGATCTGCTCGGATTAAAAATATTTTTCTTTACATTAACCTCAAAAAAAACGTTTTTAAAAGTTATTCAGTCTCACGTAGACTAGTAGCCTATTAAACTTGTTTGTGGCCAGGGTCATGGACGCTCTGTAGCCACAGTGATTTGAGCTATCCGATTGGACGCTCTGTAGCCACGGTGATTTGAGCTATCCGATTGGACGCTCTGTAGCCACGGTGATTTGAGCTATCCGATTGGACGCTCTGTAGCCACGGTGATTTGAGCTATCCGATTGGACGCTCTGTAGCCGGATGTACCGATCCTGTGCAGGTGTTGTTACACGTGGTCTGCCACCGCGAGGACGATCAGCTGTCCGTCCTGTCTTCCTGTAGCTCGGTCTTAAGCGTCTCACAGTAAGGACATTGTAATTAATTGTCCTGGCCACATCTGCAGTCCTCATGCATCCTTGCAGCATGTCTAAGGCACGTTCATGCAGATGAGCAGGGACCCTGGGCATCTTTCTTTTGGTGTGTTTCAGAGTCAGTAGAAATGCCTCTTTAGTGTCCTAAGTTTTCATAACTGTGACCTTAATTGCCTACCGTATGTTAGCTGTTAGTGTCTTAACGACCGTTCCACAGATGCATGTTCATTAATTGTTTATGGTTCATTGAACAAGCATGGGGAAAGAGTGTTTAAACCCTTTACAATGAAGATCTGTGAAGTTGTTTGTATTTTTACTAATTATCTTTGAAAGACAGGGTCCTGAAAAAGGGAGGTTTCTTTTTTTGCTGAGTTTATATATTGACTAACGGACACTCCTTAACTGTCTTGTGTTATTCATTAGAAAAAAAAAATGACAAGTTTAATAAAGTTGAAGTTAATTAACCGTGAACACCGTTAACAAGTGGAATATATGTACAGGGTTTCTTACCAAAGAAATATGAAATGCATTGTAGCATCGGTCTTGGGCTCCCGAGTGGCACAGCAGTCCAAGGCATCTAAGTGCTAGTGTAAGGGGTGCAAAACTGTTGGAAGTCAGATGCAGGAGAGCAGAATTGGGTAATAACCGGAGCAGTGTAATTATCAAAACCAACGGCATCCAGAAATAACAAAACCCATTGCGCACCAGTCAAAATGTGCACAAGCACTTACAACAAACAATTTCACACACAGACATGGGGGGAACAGAGGGTATAGATGACAAGTAAAGAGGGAAATGTAAACCAGGTGGGAAAACAAGGCAAAACAAATGGAAAATGAAAGGTGGATCGCCGAACGAACAAGGAGAGGAACCGACATTCGGCAGAAGTCATGACAGCTAGTCCTCTAACAATAACTGATCAATTTATTTGATCTAGAATCGAGCTAATAAATCAACTTGCTGATAGGGTTTGGGATGATCCCAGACAGCACTAATAGGGATGACAACACTAACCCTCTTCCCGGATTGTGTCCGCGATAGGGATGATCCCAGACAGATCCATAAATCCGTAAGCATGGGCACCGTCATAGATATCATCCTGACCAACTTGCCTTTTAAATACACCTCTGCTGTTTTCAACCAGGATCTCAGTGACTGACTCATTGCCTGCGTCCGTTATGGGTCCGCAGTCAAACGACCTCCACTCATCACTGTCAAACGCTCCCTAAAACATTTCAGCGAGCAGGCCTTTCTAATCGACCTGGCCCGGGTATCCTGGGATGATATTGACCTCATCCGATCAGTAGTTTACATACACTCAACTGAGTCAGGTTTGTAGGCCTCCTTGCTCGCACATACTTTTTCAGTTCTGCCCACAAATTTTCTATAGGATTGAGGTCAGGGCTTTGTGATGGCCACTCCAATACCTTGACATTGTTGTCCTTAACCCATTTGCCACAACTTTGGAAGTATGCTTGGGGTCATTGTCCATTTGGAAGACCCATCTGCGACCAAGCTTTAACTTGACTGATGTCTTGAGATGTTGCTTCAAATTATCCACCAAATTTTTCTCCCTCATGATGCCATCTATTTTGTGAAGTGCACCAGTCCCTCCTGCAGCAAAGCACCCCTATAACATGATGCTGCAACTCCCGTGCTTCACGGTTGGGATGGTGTTCTTCGGCTTGCAATCGTACTCCTTTTTCCTCCAAACAAAACAATGGTCGTTATGGCCAAACAGTTATATTTTTGTTTCATCAAAAAAGTATGATCTTTGTCCCCATGTGCATTTGCAAACCATAGTCTGGCTTTTTTTATGGCAGTTTTGGAGCAGTGGCTTCTTCCTTGCTGAGCGGCCTTTCAGGTTATGTCGATAATTTTTTTAGATTTACTGATGATGTCAAGCGAAGAGACACTGAGTTTGAAAGTAGGCCTTGAAATACAGTACATCCACAGGTACACCTCCAATTGATTCAAATGATGTCAATTAGCCTATCAGAAGCTTCTAAAGCCATGACATAATTTTCTGGAATTTTCTAAGCTGTTTAAAGGCACGGTCAACTTAGTGAACGTAAACTTCTGACCCACTGGAATTGATACAGTGAATTATAAGTGAAATAATCTGTCTGTAAACAATTCGGTCTGTATCTTAGCTCACTGGTCACCATAGCAGCACCCACCACAGCAAGCGCTCCAGCAGGTCACCGCCAAAGTCAATTCCTCCTTTGGCCACCTTTCCTTCCAGTTTCCTTCCAGTTCTCTACTGCCAATGACTGGAACAAACTGCAAAAATCACTGAAGCTGGAGACTCATATCTCCCTCAATAACTTCCAGCATCAGCTGTCAGAGTAGCACCCAACAACCTCATCCCCATATATATATATATATATATTTTTGTGTTGCTCCTTTGCACCATCCTTTGTCTCTACTTGCACATCCTCATCTGCATCACTCTTTAATTGCTGAATTGTATTTACTTCACCACTATTTATTGCCTTACCTCCCTTTTCTTACCTCATTTGCACTGTATATAGATATTCTACTGTGCGTTTGACATGTGTAACTCTGTTGTTTTTGTCGCACTGCTTTGCTTTATCTCAGTTGTAAATGAGAAAATAAGTTAAATAAAGTTGAAAGGTGAAATAAAATAAATAAATAAATAAAATATATAAAAAAAAGAAAAAAGGTTGACATCACACACACACACACACACACACACACACACACACACACACACACACACACACACACACACACACACACACACACACACACACACACACACACACACACACACACACACACACACACACACACACACACACACACACACACACACACTTTACCTCTTGCTGGTGAGTCACCATGTGATCATTGAAACCTTAGCTCCTCTCCTAACATCTGTGTACAGCAGCTCTACCTGTCCATTACAGCTGAAAACGAAGACATTCTCCACAACATGGTATAACACACAAAGAGAAAAACAGACTATTTATTTTGTTGTTCAAGCCAGATACTGTTGAAAGAAAGAGGGAGAAAGAAAGAGAGAGAGACAGAGAGAGATAGAGAGGTGGGGAGGTGGGGAGAGAGCCAGAGAGAGAGAGACAGAGAGAGAGAGAGACAGAGAGAGAGAGAGAGAGACAGAGAGAGAGACAGCGAGAGAGACAGAGAGAGAGAGAGACAGAGAGAGACAGAGAGAGAGAGAGAGAGAGAGAGAGAGAGAGAGGGAGACAGAGAGAAAGAGAGAGACAGACAGAGAGACAGAGAGAGAGAGAGAGAGGGAGACAGAGAGAGAGAGAGAGAGACAGAGAGAGAGACAGAGAGAGAGAGAGACAGAGAGAGAGAGAGAGAGGGAGACAGAGAGAGAGCGAGAGAGAGAGAGAGAGAGAGAGAGAGAGAGAGAGAGAGAGAGAGAGGTGGGGAGGTGGGGAGAGGGGTGGGGGGAGATATAAAAACACCCCAGATTCATAGCACATGTCTGAGTTCAAAATGGCACCCTATTCCTTATGTAATGAACTAATTGTTCCAAGGGCCTGTTGGGATATACAGAATAGGGCTGTATTTGGGACACAGTCTGACTGTCAGTGACTGACAGACAGGCAGAGAGACACACAAAGGCCCCTGCCTGGTTTCAAAGAGCTACTTAAAGGAAGGTAAAGGATTTGTCCATTAACGCTGTATCATTGATTTTAACAACGCAGGAGAGCGGGAGGGAGGGAGGGAGCGAGGGATGGAGGGAGGGAGGGAGGGAGCGAGGGAGGGATGGAGGGAGGGAGGGAGCGAGGGAGGGAGCGAGGGAGGGAGGGAGCGAGCGAGGGGTGGAGGGAGGGAGAGGGAGGGAGGGAGGGAGCGAGGGGTGGAGTGAGAGGGAGAGCGAGCGGGAGGGAGGGAGGGAGGGAGCAAGGGGTGGAGGGAGGGAGAGGGAGAGCGGGAGGGAGGGAGGGAGGGAGCGAGGGGTGGAGGGAGGGAGGGAGGGAGGGAGAGCGGGAGGGAGGGAGGGAGGGAGCGAGGGGTGGAGGGAGCGAGGGAGGGAGGGAGGAAGGGAGGGGGGGAGGGAGGGAGGGAGGGAGCACGGAGGGAGGGAGGGAGGGAGGGAGGGAGGGAGGGAGGGAGGGAGGGAGGGAGGGAGGGAGGGAGGGAGGGAGGGAGGGAGGGAGGGAGGGAGGGAGGGAGGGATAGAAGGGATGGAGGGGGGGATAGAGCGAGGGGTGGAGGGAGGGAGGGAGGGAGGGAGGGGGGGGGGGAGGGGGGGGAGGGAGGGAGGGAGGGAGGGAGGGGCAGAGAGACAGACAGAGAGACAGAGAGACAGACAGAAACAGACAGAGAGAGACAGAGGGGCGGATAGACAGACAGAGAAACAGACAGAGGGGCGGAGAGACAGACAGAGAGACAGACAGAGGGGCGGAGAGACAGAGACAGACAGACAGAGGGGCGGAGAAACAGACAGAGACAGACAGAGGGGCGTAGAGACAGACAGAGACAGACAGAGGGGCGGAGGGACAGACAGAGAGAGATAGAGGGGCGGAGAGACATACAGAGACATACAGAGACAGACAGAGACAGACAGAGGGGCGGAGGGACAGACAGAGAGAGACAGAGGGGCGGAGAGACATACAGAGACAGACAGAGGGGCGGAGGGACAGAGAGAGAGAGACAGAGGGGCGGAGAGACAGACAGAGACAGACAGAGACAGACAGAGACAGACAGAGGGGCGGAGGGACAGACAGAGAGAGACAGAGGGGCGGAGAGACATACAGAGACAGACAGAGGGGCGGAGGGACAGAGAGAGAGAGACAGAGGGGCGGAGAGACATACAGAGACAGACAGAGGGGCGGAGGGACAGAGAGAGAGAGACAGAGGGGCGGAGAGACAGACAGAGACAGACAGAGACAGACAGAGACAGACAGAGGGGCGGAGGGACAGACAGAGAGAGACAGAGGGGCGGAGAGACAGACAGAGACAGACAGAGGGGCGGAGGGACAGACAGAGACAGACAGAGGGGCGGAGAGGCAGACAGAGAGAGACAGAGGGGCGGAGAGACAGACCGAGACAGACAGAGGGGCGGAGGGACAGAGAGAGAGAGACAGAGGGGCGGAGAGGCAGACAGAGACAGACAGAGGGGCGGAGAGGCAGACAGAGAGAGACAGAGGGGCGGAGAGACAGACCGAGACAGACAGACAGGGGAATTCATCGTTCTGTCTGCTGATATCATTTAGCTGTGGATGCATTATATTTTATCTTCTCTTGACCAGTGTGTCTTTGTGTTCCTGTCCTGATATCATGTCATCTTCTATCTTCTGTGTTTTTTGGGGCAGATTTTGTTGAAATGTTTTTTAGGTCGATAAGCTGTGGAAACGATGTTTCTCTCTGTGCTCCATTATGTTTCTCTTAGTTGTCTAATGTGACTGTGTCCTACTTTCCCTCCCTCCCTCCCTCCCTCCCTCCCTCCCTCCCTCCCTCCCTCCCTCCCTCCCTCCCTCCCAACCTCCCTCTCTCCTGCTCCCTACCTCCCTCCCTCCCTCTCTCTATCCCCCCCTCCCTCCCTTCTATCCCTCCCTCCCCCCTCCCTCACTCCCTCCCTCCCTCCCTCCACCCCTTGCTCCCTCCCTCCCTCGCTCCCTCCCTCCCTCCCTCCCTCCCTCCTGCTCTACCCCTCCCTCCCTCTCTCCTGCTCCCTACCTCCCTCCCTCCCTCCCTTCTATCCCTCCCTCCCTCCCTCCCGCCCTCCTTCCCTCCCTCCCTCCCTCCCTCCCTCCCTCCCTCCCTCCCTCCCTCCCTCCCTCCCTCCCTCCCTCCCTCCCTCACTCTGTCTCTCTGTCTGTCTCTCTGTCCCTCTGTCTGTCTCTCTGTCCCTCTGTCTGTCTCTCTCTCCCTCTGTCTGTCTCTCTGTCCCTCTGTCTGTCTCTCTGTCCCTCTGTCTGTCTCTCTGTCCCTCTGTCTGTCTCTCTGTCCCTCTGTCTGTCTCTCTGTCAACGGGTTAGACAGTCTTCCAGCCATCCAAACACAGAGAGAAGCTATAACTCACAATCAGGATTTCTCTCGGCGTCCTTTCTCTGACTGCCACTACTACAATAACTAAAAGAATACATGGTGTTCCATGTAAACGTTACCGTGGCGACTGGCTGGCACAGATTAACATTATCGATATCCTGGACAATGAGACTCTCAGCCAGGAGAAAAGATCAAGGGAAAGAGGAAGCCCAGTGTATCTCTACCATAACATGAATCCCTTGCCTCGGTCCTCCTAACCACCACCATGGACCCAGTCGGTTCAATACCACACATCTATACACAACGTCTGTTGTTGTGAACAGCAGACACAACAGATGAATATTACTGTTGGACAGTAGACCTGCAGAACAGAACAGGGGAGATCACTATGAGAAGACAGTCTTCAGAACAGTGTGTTCTTTACTACGATCAATACATTATTTTTCTCCAGGCTAGCAGAGAACAGTTTATCAGCCAGTACCTACACCATGCTGTCTCTAGTCCCTACACCATGCTGTCTCTAGTCCCTACACCATGCTGTCTCTAGTCCCTACACCATGCTGTCTCTAGTCCCTACACCATGCTGTCTCTAGTCCCTACACCATGCTGTCTCTAGTCCCTACACCATGCTGTCTCTAGTCCCTGTACCATGCTGTCTCTAGTCCATACACCATGATGTCTCTAGTCCCTACACCATGCTGTCTCTAGTCTCTACACCATGCTGTCTCTAGTCTCTACACCATGCTGTCTCTACTCCCTACACCATGCTGTCTCTAGTCTCTACACCATGCTGTCTCTAGTCTCTACACCATGCTGTCTCTAGTCCCTACACCATGATGTCTCTAGTCCCTACACCATGCTGTCTCTAGTCCCTACACCATGCTGTCTCTAGTCCCTACACCATGCTGTCTCTAGTCCCTACACCATGCTGTCTCTAGTCCCTACACCATGCTGTCTCTAGTCCCTACACCATGCTGTCTCTAGTCCCTACACCATGCTGTCTCTAGTCCCTGTACCATGCTGTCTCTAGTCCCTACACCATGCTGTCTCTAGTCCCTACACCATGCTGTCTCTAGTCCCTACACCATGCTGTCTCTAGTCCCTACACCATGCTGTCTCTAGTCTCTACACCATGCTGTCTCTAGTCCCTACACCATGCTGTCTCTAGTCCCTACACCATGCTGTCTCTAGTCCCTACACCATGCTGTCTCTAGTCCCTACACCATGCTGTCTCTAGTCCCTACACCATGCTGTCTCTAGTCCCTACACCATGATGTCTCTAGTCCCTACACCATGCTGTCTCTAGTCTCTACACCATGCTGTCTCTAGTCTCTACACCATGCTGTCTCTACTCCCTACACCATGCTGTCTCTAGTCTCTACACCATGCTGTCTCTAGTCCCTACACCATGCTGTCTCTAGTCCCTACACCATGCTGTCTCTAGTCCCTACACCATGCTGCCTCTATTCCCTAGATAACTAGCTAGTAGAACAAGTCTCTACTTTTGTCAGTCAATAGCCAGCTATAGATAACTAGCTAGTAGAACTAGTCTCTACTGTTGCCAGTCGATAGCCAGCTACAAATTAGCTAGCTAAGTAGAACTAGTCTCTACTGTTGTCAGTCAATAGCCAGCTATAGATAACTAACTAGTAGAACTAGTCTCTACTGTTGCCAGTCAATAGCCAGCTATAGATAACTAACTAGTAGAACTAGTCTCTACTGCGCACTGAGAACACCCACACACACACCACCATGAAGAATCATCCCTCACCCACACAAGGAAGATATAGCCTATGCTAGGCTAATTATACAGGCCTATGCGTCTATATGCAGTGTGTAAATAGCAATGTTTTCTGATCATGAGCAAGGAGGTTGTAACGGTTTTCTTGTGTCGAAGGAGAGGAAACTTCAAAGGCATTTTTCACGTTGTATTATACCGTCCCCTACAAGTTGTGTTATATTGTCCCCTACATGTTGTGTTATATTGTCCCCTACATGTTGTGTTATATTGTCCCCTACATGTTGTGTTATATTGTCCCCTACGTGTTGTGTTATATTGTCCCCTACATGTTGTGTTATATTGTCCCCCTACATGTTGTGTTATATTGTTGTAACGGTTTTCTTTAGGTGAAGGAGAGGCGGACCAAAACGCAGCGTGGTGGTTATTTATGGTTCTTTAATAAAGAAACTATACATGAATCGACTAACAAAGCCAAGAAATGTGAAAAACCAAAACAGCCCTATCTGGTGCAAACACAGAGACAGGAACAATCATCCAAAAAAAAACATAGAATGCCCCCTCAGATCACACCCTGACCAAACAAAACATAGAAACATGCAAAGCAAACTATGGTCAGGGTGTGACAGAGATCGTGCTGATTACAGTGATTCAATAGTATTTCGGTCTCTATATAATGAATTAATATTGATAGTAGCCAATCAGTGTATGTCGAGCAACTCACAAGACCGCAGGTCTCCTGGTCAGTTACTGTCTCTGTTCCAGGTCTCCTGGTCAGTTACTGTCTATGTTCCAGGTCTCCTAGTCAGTTACTGTCTCCTTTCCAGGTCTGATAGTCAGTTACTGTCTCTGTTCCAGGTCTCCTGGTCAGTTACTGTCTCTGTTCCAGGTCTCCTAGTCAGTTACTGTCTCCGTTCCAGGTCTGATAGTCAGTTACTGTCTCTGTTCCAGGTCTCCTGGTCAGATACTGTCTCCGTTCCAGGTCTGATAGTCAGTTACTGTCTCTGTTCCACGTCTCCTGGTCAGATACTGTCTCTGTTCCAGGTCTCCTGGTCAGTTAATGTCTCTGTTCCAGGTCTCCTGGTCAGTTACTGTCTCTGTTCCAGGTCTGTTATATACACAACATAACTCCAGTGATCACATGTACCTGTTTCTCTGCCCTGGTTGCTAAACCGTTTTCATGATGATCATGTGACAGCTACATATACTGGCTCTTAATTTGACACGTTTCACACAGCAGGAAAATAATCCTGCAACCACAGGAAATGTGAATGAGTGTGTGGATTATAATTAATGGAGGGGTTGATACCTTTTCTTGTGAAGTGTTAAATTGCAATTTACATTTTTTTTTATCCTTGAATACAATACAAGTTTGCATTTCCTGCTGTGCTGGAAACAACAGGACAACAACAGGACGATCAAATGAAGATCCTTCATCTGTAGCGGCCAATATTGATTTTCCCACCTATGGGTTTTTTCCATCTTTCCCTATGTGGCGTGTAATATTCTTGGCAAGGGGTGTGATTACCGCTAGCCACGTTTCAATTTTAAACCCTCCCTCTGTGCTCGCTCTCGTTCACACAGTAATCATTGAAGTTGGGCAGTGAAAGACAGAGATTAGGCCGACCCAGGCTCTCACCTACCTGCCTCACTCAAAGATACTGTTTCTCAGTCATTGGCTGGAGCTTCTCTGATCAGGTTCATTCATCCAATTAAAAGTCTGTTCTAGTCAAAGGCCAAAGCATTACTGATCTGAAATGGCTGAGAGGAAAGACCAAATATGGCTGAGAGGAAAGACCAAATATGGCTGAGAGGAAAGACCAAATATGGAGTGGTATTTACATCTTGATCTATGGTCTATCTAAGATGTGATAGTTAGGCATGACCACACACACACACACACACACACACACAAACACACACACACACACACCCACACACACACACACACACACACACACACACACACACACACACACACACACACACACACACAACCACACACACACACACACACACACAGTATCAGAGAGAACACGCGTGACTTGACAATTTCCCGCCACAGGTCACGATACACATGGAACAGTGTTTACATGGAATCACATGTCTGTCCCGTGATCTGGTTCTGATCCTGACGAAACCAGTCAAACAAGCAGAATGTCAACCAACCAGCCGATCAGTGTTACGGAATCAATTAGGTACAATGTGTACACTCTGCTGCCTGTTGACAGACATACACACAAAGCCAAACACGCACACAGCAATACACAGAGACACACACAACAATACACACAGACACACAGAGCAATACACACAGACACACATAGCAATACACACAGACACACACAGCAATACACACAGACACACAGAGCAATACACACAGACACACACAGCAATACACACAGACACACACAGCAATACACACAGACACACACAGCAATACACACAGACACACACAGCAATACACACAGACACACACAGACACACACAGCAATACACACAGACACACACAGCAATACACACAGACACACACAGCAATACACACAGACACACACAGCAATACACACAGACACACACAGCAATACACACAGACACACACAGCAATACACACAGACAAACAGAGCAATACACACAGACACACAGAGCAATACACACAGACACACAGAGCATTACACACAGACACACAGAGCAATACACACAGACAAACAGAGCAATACACACAGACACACAGAGCAATACACACAGACACACAGAGCAATACACACAGACACACAGAGCGATACACACAGAGCAATACACACAGACACACAGAGCAATACACACAGACACACAGAGCAATACACACAGAGCAATACACACAGAGCAATACACACAGACACACATTCCTGAACTAAGTAATCGTAAACTTCTCCTCTCCACCTCCCCAGTTCCCTAATGAAGAAGTTTCCTAGTCCACTCTAAATCCCTCACTCAGAGGACGGATGGACGGACGGACAGACAGACAGACAGACAGACAGACAGACAGACAGAACGAACAGACAGACAGACTGAACGAACAGACAGACAGACACAGACAGACAGACTGAACGAACAGACAGACAGACAGACACAGACAGACAGACTGAACGAACAGACAGACAGACACAGACAGACAGACAGACAGACAGACAGACAGACAGACAGACAGACAGAACGAACAGACAATACAGAATGAACAGACAGACAGAATGAACGAACAGACAGACAGACAGACAGATACAGACAGAATGAACAGACAGACAGAATGAACAGACAGACAGAATGAACAGAGAGAGACTATTTGTTGCTGAGTGTTGTTATATGAAGTTAATGAGTTTATCATCCTGACCACACTGTGTTCTTCCACTGACCTTTCCTTCTTATCTCCCTCTCTCCTTATCTCCTCTCTCTCCTTCTCTCCCTCTCTCCTCTCTCTCCCTCTCTCCTTCTCTCCTTCTCTCCTCTCTCTCCTTCCTCTCCTTATCTCCTCTCTCTCCTTCTCTCCTTCTCTCCCTCTCCTTCTCTCTCTCTCTCCTTCTCTCCTTCTCTCCTCTCTCTCCTTCTCTCCTCTCTCTCCTTCTCTCCTTATCTCCTCTCTCTCCTTCTCTCCCTCTCTCCTTCTCTCCTTCTCTCCTTATCTCCTCTCTCTCCTTCTCTCCCTCTCTCCTTCTCTCCTTCTCTCTCCCTCTCTCCTTCTCTCCCTCTCTCCTCTCTCTCCTTATCTCCTCTCTCTCCTTCTCTCCCTCTCTCCTTATCTTCTCTCTCTCCTTATCTCCTCTCTCTCCTTCTCTCCCTCTCTCCTTCTCTCCTTTTCTGCTCTCTCTCTCCTTATCTCCTCTCTCCCCTCTCTCTCCTTCTCTTAATCTCTCTCCTTTTCTCCTCCCTCTCCTTTCTCTCCTCTCTCCTTCTCTCCCTCTCCTTTCCCTCTCCTTCTCTCCCTCTCTCTCTCTCCTTCTCTCCCTCTCTCTCTCTCCTCCCTCCCTCTCTTCTCTCTCCTTCTCTCCCTCTCTTTCTCCTTCTCTCCCTCTCTCTCTCTCCTCCCTCCCTCTCTTCTCTATCCCTCCATCTCCCCTCTCTCCTTCTCTCAATCTCTCTTCTCTCTCTCCTTCTCTCAATCTCTCTCCTTATCTCCTCTCTCTCCTTCTCTCCCTCTCTCCTTCTCTCCTCTCTCTCCTCTCTCTCCTTCTCTCAATCTCTCTCCTCTCTCTCCTCTCTCTCCTCCCTTCCTCTCTTCTCTCTCCCTCCATCTCCCCTCTCTCCTTCTCTCCCTCTCTCCTCTCTCTCCTTATCTCCTCTCTCTCCTTCTCTCCCTCTCTCCTTCTCTCCTTATCTCCTCTCTCTCCTTCTCTCCCTCTCTCCTTATCTTCTCTCTCTCCTTATCTCCTCTCTCTCCTTCTCTCCCTCTCTCCTTCTCTCCTTTTCTGCTCTCTCTCTCCTTATCTCCTCTCTCCCCTCTCTCTCCTTCTCTTAATCTCTCTCCTTATCTCCTCCCTCATCTTTCTCTCCTCTCTCCTTCTCTCCCTCTCCTTTCCCTCTCCTTCTCTCCCTCTCTCTCTCTCCTTCTCTCCCTCTCTCTCTCTCCTCCCTCCCTCTCTTCTCTCTCCTTCTCTCCCTCTCTTTCTCCATCTCTCCCTCTCTCTCTCTCCTCCCTCCCTCTCTTCTCTATCCCTCCATCTCCCCTCTCTCCTTCTCTCAATCTCTCTTCTCTCTCTCCTTCTCTCAATCTCTCTCCTTATCTCCTCTCTCTCCTTCTCTCCCTCTCTCCTTCTCTCCTCTCTCTCCTCTCTCTCCTTCTCTCAATCTCTCTCCTCTCTCTCCTCCCTTCCTCTCTTCATCTCCCCTCTCTCCTTCTCTCAATCTCTCTCCTCTCTCTCCTTCTCTCAATCTCTCTCCTTCTCTCAATCTCTCTCCTTATCTCCTCTCTCTCCTTCTCTCCCCCTCTCCCTCTCTCCTTCTCTCCTCTCTCCTCTCTCTCCTTCTCTCAATCTCTCTGCTCTCTCTCCTTCTCTCAATCTCTCTCCTTATCTCCTCTCTCTCCTTCTCTCCCTCTCTCCTCTCTCTCCTTCTCTCAATCTCTCTCCTTATCTCCTCCCTCTCCTTTCTCCTTTCTCTCATATCTCCTTCTCTCCCTCTCTTCTCTCTCCCTCCATCTCCCCTCTCTCCCTCTCAAGTTTATCTCCACTCTCTCAACTTCTCTCCTCTCTCTCTCCTTCTCAAGTTTGACTCTCCTCTCTCTCTCTCCTTCTCAAGTTTGACTCTCCTCTCCTCTCTCTTTCTCTCCTCTTTTCTCTAATCAGCCAGCAGCCCTAACTGCCTGAGCGATGCTCTGTGTCTCCTCATTGTCAGGAGACAGGAGATCCCGGGAGAGAGCACAACGTGTGTGTGTGTGTGTGTGGTGTTAATGGGAGGGGAGCAGCCTGCTGTCGATGCTAGCTAGTGCTCAGAGAGAGGAGAAGTTATAGATAAGACAGTCAGACATAACACATTAACACAGACTGAGGAGTGAGGGAGAGAGGGGGAGAGAGGAAAGGGAGAGAGAGAGAGAGAGAGGAGAGAGAGAGAGAGAGAGAGGGAGAGAGAGAGAGAGAGGGAGAGAGAGAGAGAGATGGGTGGAGAGGGAGAGAGGGAGAGAGAGGAGAGGGAGAGAGGGGAGCGAGAGGAGAGAGAGAGCGAGGGAGAGGGAGAGAGGGAGAGAGAGAGAGAGAGAGAGAGAGAGAGGGAGAGAGAGAGAGAGAGGGGGCGGGCTGGAAGGTCCGGACAGTTTGGAGACAGAGACAAGCTGCAGAACAAAGATGAAATAGTTCAGGTAAAGTGAGCACAGCAGGACACACACTACACACACACACACACTTCTGAAGTGCAGCTTCATCAACTCTCTACAAGTTTCCATTAATCCAGAGCAGACCAAACAACAGATATCAAAGAGCAGCCTCTCCTCCAGGAGGGAGGGACGGAGGGAGAGAGGGAGAGGGAGGGGGAATGAGGGGGAGGGAGGGAGGATTAATTAGAAAGGACTAAAGAATACCGCCATTCTTGATACACACAGGAAACAGTTGAGCGTCAAAAACCCCAGCAGTGTTGCAGTTCTTCCCACATATCGCTGCGCCTGGCACCTACTACCATACCCCGTTCAAAGACACTTAAATCTTTAGTCTTGCCCATGCACACATACACAATCCATGTTTCAATAATCTCAAGGTTTAAAAATCCTTCTTTATCCTGTCTCCTCCCCTTCATCTACACTGATTGAAGAGGATATAAATTCAATGCTTCTTCTTCTTGCTTCTTCTCAATCCCGGATCCGGGAGCGTAATCATAGCCTCAAACGCATTAGCATAACGCAGTGGACATAAATACCCCTAGAAACTTTTCCTATTCATGAAAATCGCAAATGAAATGAATGAAATGTATTCAAACACAAGCTTAGCCTTCTGTTAACAACACTGTCATCTCAGATTTTCAAAATATGCGTTACAGCCAACGCTAGACAAGCATTTGTGTAAGTTTATCATGGCATAATGCTATGCTAGGCTCTGCTGGCAGCAGGCAACATTTTCACAAAAATAAGAAAAGCAACCAAATTAAATCATTTACCTTTGAAGAACTTCGGATGTTTTCACCCAGGAGACTCCCAGTTAGATAGCAAATGTTCCTTTTTCTCCAAAAATATTATTTTTGTAGGCGAAATAGCTCCCGTTTGTTCATCATGCTTGGCTCAGAAATCGACCGGAAAATGCTACCACTACAACACTGAACTTTTTTCCAAAATTAACTCCATAATATCGACAGAAACACGGCAAACGTTGTTAAGGATCCATCCTCAAGGTGTTTTTAACATATATATTCGATAATATATCCGTCGAGACAATTGGTTTCTCATAAGAAGCGATTGGTAAAAAAGCTACCTCAGTATTTTACGCAAGATTTTCTGCGGGAGACACCATGTGACCACTTGCTATATATGGTCCCTTACGGCTATTCTTCAATGGAAATGCGTAAAAAGACGTCACAATGCTGTAGACACCCTGGGGAATACGTGGAAACCGTAAGCTCATTCGTAGCTCATTCACAGCCATATAAAGAGTCATTGGCATGCCCCCTAGTAAGAGCCAGACTACTCAGATCCAGACTACTCAGAGCCAGACTACTCAGAGCCAGACCACTCAGAGCCAGACTACTCAGAGCTAGACCACTCAGATCCAGACTACTCAGAGCCAGACTACTCAGATCTAAACTCAGAACCAGACTACTCAGAGCCAGACTACTCAGAGCTAGACCACTTAGATCCAGACTACTCAGAGCCAGACTACTCAGATCTAAACTCAGAACCAGACTACTCAGGGCCAGACTACTCAGATCTAGACTCAGAGCCAGACTACTCAGAGCCAGACCACTCAGAGCCAGACTACTCAGAGCTAGACCACTCAGATCCAGACTACTCAGAGTCAGACTACTCAGATCTAAACTCAGAACCAGACTACTCAGAGCCAGACTACTCAGAGCTAGACCACTTAGATCCAGACTACTCAGAGCCAGACTACTCAGATCTAAACTCAGAACCAGACTACTCAGGGCCAGACTACTCAGATCTAGACTCAGAACCAGACTACTCAGAGTCAGACCACTCAGAGCCAGACTACTCAGAGTCAGACCACTCAGAGCCAGACTACTCGGAGCCAGACGACTCAGATCTAGACTCAGAACCAGAAGAATAATCGGAATCAGACGACTCAGAACTAGACTCAGAACCAGAAGAATACTAATGTCATGATCCCTTTCTTCCATCTGACTGGGTTTTCCTTCAATGCTAGCGCAGCATGTGATCCATTCGTCTCGGTCTTCTGGCCATAGTAAATTACACTGCGTACTCCAAGTGGGCCGGAGGAGACTGATGATGCTGCTCGGATTCGGTGGACTGATATAAGTACCGTTTTAAGATCAGAATTAGAATTGATACATACAATCGAATGATTCACCCTGTTCTTCATTCCCAACTGGTGATTACATAATTATGCATCGTTCACTTCCCCCATCTCATCAACTCACCCATTCTCCCCCATCTCATCAACTCACCCATTCTCCCCCATCTCATCAACTCACCCATTCTCCCCCATCTCTCCCCCTCTCTCATCAACTCACCCATTCTACCCCATCTCTCCCCCTCTCTCATCAACTCACCCATTCTCCCTCATCTCCTCCCCTCTCTCATCAACTCACCCATTCTCCCCCATCTCATCAACTCACCCATTCTCCCCCATCTCATCAAATCACCCATTCTCCCCCATCTCATCAACTCACCCATTCTCCCCCATCTCATCAACTCACCCATTCTCCCTCATCTCCTCCCCTCTCTCATCAACTCACCCATTCTCCCTCCTCTCCTCCCCTCTCTCATCAACTCACCCATTCTCCCCCATCTCATCAACTCACCCATTCTCCCCCATCTCTCCCCCTCTCTCATCACCTCACCCATTCTCCCCCATCTCATCAACTCACGCATTCTCCCCCATCTCATCAACTCACCCATTCTCCCCCATCTCCTCCCCTCGCTCATCAACTCACCCATCTCTCCCCCTCTCTCATCAACTCACCCATTCTCCCCCATCTCTTCCCCTCTCTCATCAACTCACCCATTCTCCCCCATATCCTCCCCTCTCTCATCAACTCACCCATTCTCCCCCATATCCTTCCCTCTCTCATCAACTCACCCATTCTCCCCCATCTCTCCCCCTCTCTCATCAACCCACCCATTCTCCCTCATCTCCTCCCCTCTCTCATGAACTCAACCATTCTCCCCCATCTCATCAACTCACCCATTCTCCCCCATCTCATCAACTCACCCATTCTCCCTCATCTCCTCCCCTCTCTCATCAACTCACCCATTCTCCCTCCTCTCCTCCCCTCTCTCATCACCTCACCCATTCTCCCCCATCTCATCAACTCACCCATTCTCCCCCATCTCTCCCCCTCTCTCATCACCTCACCCATTCTCCCCCATCTCATCAACTCACCCATTCTCCCCCATCTCATCAACTCACCCATTCTCCCCCATCTCATCAACTCACCCATTCTACCTCATCTCCTCCCCTCTCTCATCAACTCACCCATTCTACCTCATCTCCTCCCATCTCTCATCAATTCACCCATTCTCCCCCATCTCATCAACTCACCCATTCTCCCCCATCTCCTCCCCTCGCTCATCAACTCACCCATCTCTCCCCCTCTCTCATCAACTCACCCATTCTCCCCCATCTCTTCCCCTCTCTCATCAACTCACCCATTCTCCCCCATATCCTCCCCTCTCTCATCAACTCACCCATTCTCCCCCATATCCTCCCCTCTCTCATCAACACCCATTCTCCCCCATCTCTCCCCCTCTCTCATCAACCCACCCATTCTCCCTCATCTCCTCCCCTCTCTCATGAACTCACCCATTCTCCCCCATCTCTTCCCCTCTCTCATCAACTCACCCATTCTCCCCCATATCCTCCCCTCTCTCATCAACTCACCCATTCTCCCCCATATCCTCCCCTCTCTCATCAACACCCATTATCCCCCATCTCTCCCCCTCTCTCATCAACCCACCCATTCTCCCTCATCTCCTCCCCTCTCTCATGAACTCACCCATTCTCCCCCATCTCTTCCCCTCTCTCATCAACTCACCCATTCTCCCTCATCTCCTCCCCTCTCTCATCAACTCACCCATTCTCCCTCATCTCCTCCCCTCTCTCATCAACTCACCCATTCTACCTCATCTCCTCCCCTCTATCATCAACTCACCCATTCTCCCTCATCTCCTCCCCTCGCTCATCAACTCACCCATCTCTCCCCCTCTCTCATCAACTCACTCATTCTCCCCCATCTCTTCCCCTCTCTCATCAACTCACCCATTCTCCCCCATATCCTCCCCTCTCTCATCAACTCACTCATTCTCCCCCATATCCTCCCCTCTCTCATCAACTCACCCATTCTCCCCATCTCTCATCAACTCACCCATTCTCCCCCATCTCATCAACTCACCCATTCTCCCCCATCTCCTCCCCTCTCTCATCGACTCACCCATTCTCCCCCACCATACTTTACTCCATCTGTTGATACATGTGTTATATTAGATTCACTACAGTTTAGGTTCAGTTTCGAGGCAATTATCAGGTTGATTATCAACTGAGCCCTGCACCGTTCACTGTCTGGAGAAGGAGGGGAGCAGGCCCTACTGTAGAGAGAAGGAGAGGAGCAGGATCTACTGTAGGGAGAAGGTGAGGAGCAGGCCCTACTGTAGAGAGAAGGAGAGGAGCAGGATCTACTGTCTGGAGAATGTGAGGAACATGCCCTACTGTAGAGAGAAGGTGAGGAGCAGGCCCGACTGTCTGAAGAAAGAGAGGAGCAGGCCATACTGTAGAGAGAAGGAGAGGAGCAGGCTCTACTACAGGGAGAAGGAGTGGAGCACGCCCTACTGTAGAGAGAAGGAGAGGAGCAGGATCTACTGTAGAGAGAAGGTGAGGAGCAGGCCCTACTGTAGAGAGAATGAGGGGAGCAGGCTCTACTGTCTGGAGAAGGAGGGGAGCAGGCTCTACTGTAGAGAGAAGGTGAGGAGCAGGCTCTACTACAGTGAGAAGGAGAGGAGCAGGCCATACTGTAGAGAGAAGGAGAGGAGCAGGCTCTACTACAGGGAGAAGGGGAGGAGCAGGCTCTACTACAGGGAGAAGGAGAGGAGGTGGCTCTACTGTAGGGTGGAGGAGGGTAGCAGGCCCTACTGTAGGGAGAAGGAGAGGAGCAGGCCCTACTGTAGGGAGAAGGAGAGGAGCAGGCCCTACTGTAGGGAGAAGGAGAGGAGCAGGCCCTATGGAAAGGAGAAGGAGAGGAGCAAGTCCTACTGTAGGGAGAAGGAGAGGAGCAGAACTTACTGTAGGGAGAAGGAGAGGAGCAGGCTCTACTACAGGGAGAAGGAGAGGAGGAGGCTCTACTGTAGGGTGGAGGAGGGTAGCAGGCCCTACTGTAGGGAGAAGGAGAGGAGCAGGCCCTACTGTATGGTGGAGGAGGGGAGCAGGCCCTACTGTAGAGAGAAGGAGAGGAGCAGGCTCTACTACAGGGAGAAGGAGAGGATGATGCTCTACTGTAGGGTGGAGGAGGGTAGCAGGCCTTACTGTAGGGTGGAGGAGGGTAGCAGGCACTACTGTAGAGAGAAGGAGAGGAGCAGGCCATACTGTAGAGAGAAGGAGAGGAGCAGGCCATACTGTAGAGAGAAGGAGAGGAGCAGGCTCTACTGTCTGGAGAAGGAGGGGAGCAGGCCCTACTGTAGGGTGGAGGAGAGGAGCAGGCTCTACTGTAGGGTGGAGGAGAGGAGCAGGCCATACTGTAGAGAGAAGGAGAGGAGCAGGCTCTACTGTAGGGTGGAGGAGAGGAGCAGGCTCTACTGTAGGGTGGAGGAGAGGAGCAGGCCCTACTGTAGAGAGAAGGAGAGGAGCAGGCTCTACTGTAGAGTGTAGGTGAGGAGCATGCTCTACTGTAGGGTGTAGGAGAGGAGCAGGCCCTACTGTAGAGAGAAGGAGAGGAGCAGGCTCTACTGTAGAGTGTAGGTGAGGAGCATGCTCTACTGTAGGGTGTAGGAGAGGAGCAGGCCCTACTGTAGGGTGTAGGAGAGGAGCAGGCCCTACTGTAGGGTGTAGGAGAGGAGCAGGCCCTACTGTAGGGTGTAGGAGAGGAGCAGGCCCTACTGTAGGGTGTAGGTGAGGAGCAGGCTCTACTGTAGGGTGTAGGAGGGTAGCAGGCCCTACTGTAGAGAGAAGGAGAGGAGCAGGCCCTACTGTAGGGTGTAGGTGAGGAGCAGGCTCTACTGTAGGGTGTAGGAGAGGAGCAGGCCCTACTGTAGAGAGAAGGAGAGGAGCAGGCCCTACTGTAGGGTGTAGGTGAGGAGCAGGCTCTACTGTAGGGTGTAGGAGAGGAGCAGGCCCTACTGTAGAGAGAAGGAGAGGAGCAGGCTCTACTGTAGGGTGTAGGTGAGGAGCATGCTCTACTGTAGGGTGTAGGAGAGGAGCAGGCTCTACTGTAGGGTGTAGGAGAGGAGCAGGCTCTACTGTAGAGAGAAGGAGAGGAGCAGGCTCTACTGTAGGGTGTAGGTGAGGAGCAGGCTCTACTGTAGGGTGTAGGTGAGGAGCAGGCTCTACTGTAGGGTGTAGGAGAGGAGCAGGCCCTACTGTAGAGAGAAGGAGAGGAGCAGGCTCTACTGTAGAGTGTAGGTGAGGAGCATGCTCTACTGTAGGGTGTAGGAGAGGAGCAGGCCCTACTGTAGGGTGTAGGAGAGGAGCAGGCCCTACTGTAGGGTGTAGGAGAGGAGCAGGCCCTACTGTAGGGTGTAGGAGAGGAGCAGGCCCTACTGTAGGGTGTAGGAGAGGAGCAGGCTCTACTGTAGGGTGTAGGAGAGGAGCAGGCTCTACTGTAGGGTGTAGGAGAGGAGCAGGCCCTACTGTAGGGTGTAGGAGAGGAGCAGGCTCTACTGTAGGGTGTAGGAGAGGAGCAGGCTCTACTGTAGGGAGAAGGAGAGGAGCAGGCCCTACTGTAGGGAGAAGGAGAGGAGCAGGCTCTACTGTAGGGAGAAGGAGAGGAGCAGGCTCTACTGTAGGGAGAAGGAGAGGAGCAGGCCCTACTGTAGGGTGTAGGAGAGGAGCAGGCCCTACTGTAGGGTGTAGGAGAGGAGCAGGCTCTACTGTAGGGTGTAGGAGAGGAGCAGGCTCTACTGTAGGGTGTAGGAGAGGAGCAGGCCCTACTGTAGGGTGTAGGAGAGGAGCAGGCTCTACTGTAGGGTGTAGGAGAGGAGCAGGCTCTACTGTAGGGAGAAGGAGAGGAGCAGGCCCTACTGTAGGGAGAAGGAGAGGAGCAGGCTCTACTGTAGGGAGAAGGAGAGGAGCAGGCTCTACTGTAGGGAGAAGGAGAGGAGCAGGCCCTACTGTAGGGTGTAGGAGAGGAGCAGGCCCTACTGTAGGGTGTAGGAGAGGAGCAGGCTCTACTGTAGGGTGGAGGAGAGGAGCAGGCTCTACTGTAGGGTGTAGGAGAGGAGCAGGCTCTACTGTAGGGAGAAGGAGAGGAGCAGGCTCTACTGTAGGGAGAAGGAGAGGAGCAGGCCCTACTGTAGGGTGTAGGAGAGGAGCAGGCCCTACTCTCTGAAGTCCTGAAACTGGTTAGAACTCCAGATAATAAGATTTGTTCAACAGCAGTGTGTTAAATAGACTCATGTAGGAAAAGTCAAGGACGGAAGGATGACTTGACCTGGCACAGAGACATTAACTGACCAGTAGACCTGGAACAGAGACAGTAACTGACCAGGAGACCTGGAACAGAGACAGTAACTAACCAATAGACCTGGAACAGAGACAGTAACTGACCAGGAGACCTGGAACAGAGACAATAACTGACCAGTAGACCTGGAACAGAGACAGTAACTGACCAGGAGACCTGGAACAGAGACAGTAACTGACCAGGAGACCTGGAACAGAGACAGTAACTGACCAATAGACCTGGAACAGAGACAGTAACTGACCAGTAGACCTGGAACAGAGACAGTAACTGACTAGTAGACCTGGAACAGAGACAGTAACTGACCAATAGACCTGGAACAGAGACAGTAACTGACCAGTAGACCTGGAACAGAGACAGTGACTGACCAGTAGACCTGGAACAGAGACAGTAACTGACCAGGAGACCTGGAACAGAGACAGTAACTGACCAGGAGACCTGGAACAGAGACAGTAACTGACCAATAGACCTGGAACAGAGACAGTAACTGACCAGTAGACCTGGAACAGAGACAGTGACTGACCAGTAGACCTGGAACAGAGACAGTAACTGACCAGTAGACCTGGAACAGAGACAGTAACTGACCAGGAGACCTGGAACAGAGACAGTAACTGACCAGGAGACCTGGAACAGAGACAGTAACTGACCAATAGACCTGGAACAGAGACAGTAACTGACCAGTAGACCTGGAACAGAGACAGTGACTGACCAGTAGACCTGGAACAGAGACAGTAACTGACCAGTAGACCTGGAACAGAGACAGTAACTGACCAGGAGACCTGGAACAGAGACAGTAACTGACCAGTAGACCTGGAACAGAGACAGTAACTGACCAGGAGACCTGGAACAGAGACAGTAACTGACCAGGAGACCTGGAACAGAGACAGTAACTGACCAGTAGACCTGGAACAGAGACAGTAACTGACCAGTAGACCTGGAACAGAGACATTAACTGACCAGGAGACCTGGAACAGAGACAGTAACTGACCAGTAGACCTGGAACAGAGACAGTAACTGACCAGTAGACCTGGAACAGAGACAGTAACTGACCAGTAGACCTGGAACAGAGACAGTAACTGACCAGGAGACCTGGAACAGAGACAGTAACTGACCAATAGACCTGGAACAGAGACAGTAACTGACCAGTAGACCTGGAACAGAGACAGTAACTGACCAGTAGACCTGGAACAGAGACATTAACTGACCAGGAGACCTGGAACAGAGACAGTAAGTGACCAGTAGACCTGGAACAGAGACAGTAACTGACCAGTAGACCTGGAACAGAGACATTAACTGACCAGGAGACCTGGAACAGAGACAGTAAGTGACCAGTAGACCTGGAACAGAGACAGTAACTGACCAGTAGACCTGGAACAGAGACAGTAACTGACCAGTAGACCTGGAACAGAGACAGTAACTGACCAATAGACCTGGAACAGAGACAGTAACTGACCAGGAGACCTGGAACAGAGACAGTAACTGACCAATAGACCTGGAACAGAGACAGTAACTGACCAGGAGACCTGGAACAGAGAGAGTAACAGAACAGGAGACCTGGAACATGCAGTGCCAGCTAGCTGTAGCTACTAGATACATTTTCAGATATTTTGATTGGGTGGACACAGTGTTGTAATGATTCCCTTATTTGGTTACACATTTGTTAACAGTTGTTACTTCTATTGTCAAAGATGTTGTGAATTTGTTGTTACTGTCGTTACTAATTTGAATATATATGTATTTTCTGTACAAATGTATTGTTTTTCTTGGATTTAGATTTCACGGAGCCTGTGTGTAATCTCAAGTCAATATCCTGTAGACTAGGCTATATGGGCGGAGAAGCACGGCTCCAACTCCGACATTGACTGGAAAATGAATATTGACAACACATTTATTTTACACTTACGCTTGAAAACCATCACTCTCCTAAAACGTATGTTTCTTATGTAGCTCAAGTCAATTAAGTGTCAACTCTCCTATATCACCTTACTGCAGTGGGCTGTCAACTCTCCTATATCACCTTACTGCAGTGGTCTGTCAACTCTCCTATATCACCTTACTGCAGTGGGCTGTCAACTCTCCTATATCATCTTACTGCAGTGGGCTGTCAACTCCTATATAATCTTACTGCAGTGGGCTGTCAACTCCTATATCATCTTACTGCATTGTGCTGTCAACTCTCCTATATCACCTTACTGCAGTGTGCTGTCAACTCCTATATCACCTTACTGCAGTGTGCTGTCAACTCCTATATCACCTTACTGCAGTGGTCTGTCAACTCTCCTATATCACCTTACTGCAGTGGACTGTTAACTCTCCTATATCACCTTACTGCAGTGGGCTGTCAACTCTCCTATATCACCTTACTGCAGTGGGCTGTCAACTCTCCTATATCACCTTACTGCAGTGGACTGTTAACTCTCCTATATCACCTTACTGCAGTGGGCTGTCAACTCTCCTATATCACCTTACTGCAGTGGTCTGTCAACTCTCCTATATCACCTTACTGCAGTGGGCTGTCAACTCTCCTATATCATCTTACTGCAGTGGGCTGTCAACTCCTATACAATCTTACTGCAGTGGGCTGTCAACTCCTATATCATCTTACTGCATTGTGCTGTCAACTCTCCTATATCACCTTACTGCAGTGTGCTGTCAACTCCTATATCACCTTACTGCAGTGTGCTGTCAACTCCTATATCACCTTACTGCAGTGTACTGTCAACTCCTATATCACCTTACTGCAGTGGTCTGTCAACTCTCCTATATCATCTTACTGCAGTGGGCTGTCAACTCTCCTATATCACCTTACTGCAGTGGGCTGTCAACTCTCCTATATCATCTTACTGCAGTGGGCTGTCAACTCTCCTATATCACCTTACTGCAGTGGGCTGTCAACTCTCCCGTATCACCTTACTGCAGTGGGCTGTCAACTCTCCCGTATCACCTTACAATCAATCAAATGTATTTATGAAGCCCTTCTTACATCAGCCGATATCACAAAGTGCTGTACAGAAACCCAGCCTAAAACCCCAAACAGCAAGCAATGCAGGTGTAGAAGCACGGTGGCTAGGAAAAACTCCCTAGAAAGGCCAAAACCTAGGAAGAAACCTAGAGAGGAACCAGGCTATGTGGGGTTGCCAGTCCTCTTCTGGCTGTGCCGGGTGGAGATTATAACAGAACATGGCCAAGATGTTCAAATGTTCATAGATGACCAGCATGGTCAAATAATAATAATCACAGTGGTTGTCAAGGGTGCAACAAGTCACCACCTCAGGAGTAAATGTCAGTTGGCTTTTCATTGACGATCATTCAGAGTTAGAGACAGAAGGTGTGGTAGAGAGAGAGAGAGTCCAAAACAGCAGGTCTGGGACAGGTAGCATGTCCGGTGAACAGACACACATGGTTCTGGACTTAAATCAAAGTAGACACCTCTACCATGTCAGATATAGAGTTGAAATATATTACATTTTGCAGCCCAATATTACACTTTATATACATCACAGAAGACTGAAATACAACAACAATAAAACACCTTTGACATAATTAAAAATAAAATATAATAATAATTATGAAATTCTTAAAAATATTGGTCATTTGTCTGGAGGAAAGGGGTTATTTCTCCCTAACTCTCTTTCCAACTAGTCTAGCCTTTTGGCTGATATCGCCCATTAGTACTGTTAGCCTAATATAAATGGGCCACGTGAGAACCTCTGGTAATTTAACCTATGTCTTAGGATATTCTTACCCATTTTGATCCTGACTAGGGAGGCAAAATTGCAAGGAACGAGGCTCCAAAGTGACCTGCGTCACATACACCTAAAATGGGACCGTGGTCTGGTTCTGGAGCCTGACAAAAAGCCGGCGGAAGAGGGTGGGATGAAGAGATCAGTCAGACCTCTAGAAAAAGGGGTGTTTCTTGAGACTCATCATTTGGTTTTTATAGTGATTACAAAACATTTATCCTTTAACTTAATTAACCCCCTGCAAAACACTGCCCTCCTGAACCGCTCTCACACACACACAGGCTACGAGGTCCGGAGGTCCGGAACCTGTTGGTTTTCTGTTCTGCCACACACACACACACACACACACACACACACTCCCATATCACCGTACAAGGGCCTCCCAATAACAGCATCTGCATTCACGCAACACACCATCACCAATGAGGTCAATGATGCGATGACTGCCTGCGTTAGCAGACATGACTCCTCTCTCAGGAGGTGATGTCCTGCAGTGCATATTAACACACACAGAGAGGTGAAACAGTATGTCTTGCATATTGATGCCTGCTGAGAGAAGAACAAATGATAAGCCTTTTGTCCCGTTACATGTGTTGTGTTTAACCAGACAACAGGATATATATATATATATACATGTCACGGATTTCAAATCAGACATTTTTCAAACAAATCTGTGGTTAAAATGTAATTTATAACAAAAAGACTCATTGTCACTTAACCCCTTATGTCCCTTAATAACACAATCAATCTCTAAAAAACATATACATAAAGAATGTATTTTAGCCTCTAAATAGTGTAACGAACCTGGGTTTATAAGCGCGGATATCGACTCTGCTTTTGCGATAAGCGCGCTGGACTTCGGGCCGGAAGGTCGAGGGTTCGAGTCCCGCTCCCTGCCTGTTTCATTACATTATAATAAATAAATATATAAATGAGGTATTTTAGCCTCCATATATCTATTCATAAACAACGTATTTTAAAATGTAAATATCTATAAATAAAGAAGGTATTTTAGCCGGTAAATATATATTTAGCCAGTAAGCATCTATAAATAAAGAAGGTATTTTAGCCGGTAAATATATATTTAGCCAGTAAGTATCTAAAAATGAAGAAGGTATTTTAGCCTCTGCGGTGCCAAAAGTAAGCATTGTAAGCTAGCTCAGTGTGGCAGTCTCTCTGTGGTTATCAGTGGACAGATGTGATTGGCTCTGGCATTGTCGGCTGATGAACTCATAAAGTCTCTTGAGGGGCCCAAGTAGCAGCAAGCCAACAATCAGCCATCCTTTAGAACAGGCTGATAAAAGCTTAGACTTCTGGGCCACCGACTAGCACGGCAGGGCTGTTTGAGATGCCTGGTTGAGATGGGCACCAGATCGGGCCATGGGTAGGGTGAGGGGGGCAGTGTTTTGGCTGAGATAAGGTATCCAGCTGGGACAATGTTAAGGCTCCACCCAGACTGACAGCGAAGTAAAGCAGAGGAGAATGTTTCAGTCACGCAGACAACATGATCACACAGAGAGAGGCCCTGTCCTATGGACATGTTCACACAGAGAGAGGCCCTGTCCTATGGACATGTTCACACAGAGAGAGGCCCTGTCCTATGGACATGTTCACACAGAGAGAGGCCCTGTCCTATGGACATGTTCACACAGAGAGAGGCCCTGTCCTATGGACATGTTCACACAGAGACACACTTCTGTCATCATGAAGTGCTTCGAGAGGCTAGTTAAGGACCATATCACCTCTACCTTACCTGACACCCTAGACCCACTTCAATTTGCTTACCGCCCCAATAGATCCACAGACGACGCAATTGCAACCACACTGCACACTGCCCTACCCCATCTGGACAAAAAGAATACCTATGTAAGAATGTTATTCATTGACAATAGCTCAGCATTCAACACCATAGTACTCTCCAAGTTCATCATTAAGCTGGAGGCCCTGAGTCTGAACCCTGTCCTGTACAACTGGGTCCTGGACATCCTGATAGGCTGCCCCCAGGTGGTGAAGGTAGGAAACATCCCCTCCACTTTGCTGACCCTCAACACTGGGGCCCCACAAGGGTGTGTGCTCAGCCCCCTCCTGTACTCCCTGTTCACCCACGACTGCGTGGCCACGCACGCCTCCAACTCAATCATCACGTTTGCAGACGACACTACACTGGTAGGCTTGATTTCCAACAACAACGAGACGGCCTACAGGGAGGAGGTGAGGGCCCTCGGAGTGTGGTGTCAGGAAAATAACCTCACACTCAACGTCAACAAAACAAAGGAGATGATCGTGTACTTCAGGAAACAGCAGAGGGAGCATCCCCCTATCCACATCGACGGTACAGTAGTGGAGAAGGTGGAAAGTTTTAAGTTCCTCGGCGTACACATCACTGACGACCTGAACTGGTCCACCCACACAGACAGTGTGGTGAAGAAGGCGCAACAGGAGGCTGAAGAAATGTGTCTTGGCACCTAAAACCCTCACAAAGTTTTACAGATGCACAAGTGAGAGCATCCTGTCGGGCTGTATTACTGCCTGGTATGGCAACTGCACTGTCCACAATCGCAAGACTATCCAGAGGGTGGTGCGGTCTGCAAACTACCTGCTCTCCAGGACATCTACAGCACCCGATGTCACAGGATGGCCAAAAAGATAATCAAGGACAGCAGCCAACCGAGCCACTGCATGTTCACCCCACTATCATCCAGAAGGCGAGGTCAGTACTGATGCATCAAAGCTGGGACCGACAGACTGAAAAACAGCTTCTATCTCAAAGCCATCAGACTGAAAAATAACCATCACTATCCGGCTTCCACCTGGTTACGCAACCTTGCACCTTAGAGGATGCTGCCCTGTGTACATAGACATGGAATCATGGAATCCCTTGTCACTTTAATAATGGAACACTGGTCACTTTAATAATGGAACACTGGTCACTTTAATAATGGAACACTGGTCACTTTAATAATGGAACACTGGTCACTTTAATAATGGAACACTGGTCACTTTAATAATGGAACACTGGCCACTTTAATAATGGAACACTGGTCACTTTAATAATGGAACACTGGTCACTTTAATAATGGAACACTGGTCACTTTAATAATGGAACACTGGTCCCTTTAATAATGGAACACTGGTCACTTTAATAATGGAACACTGGTCACTTTAATAATGGAACACTGGTCACTTTAATAATGGAACACTGGTCACTTTAATAATGGAACACTGGTCACTTTAATAATGGAACACTGGTCACTTTAATAATGGAACACTGGTCACTTTAATAATGGAACACTGGTCACTTTAATAATGGAACACTGGTCACTTTAATAATGGAACGCTGGTCACTTTAATAATGGAACACTGGTCACTTTAATAATGGAACACTGGTCACTTTAATAATGGAACACTGGTCACTTTAATAATGGAACACTGGTCACTTTAATAATGGAACACTGGTCACTATAATAATGGAACACTGGTCACTTTAATAATGGAACACTGGTCACTTTAATAATGGAACACTGGTCACTTTAATAATGGAACGCTGGTCACTTTAATAATGGAACGCTGGTCACTTTAATAATGGAACGCTGGTCACTTTAATAATGGAACGCTGGTCACTTTAATAATGGAACACTGGTCACTTTAATAATGGAACACTGGTCACTTTAATAATGGAACACTGGTCACTTTAATAATGGAACACTGGTCACTTTAATAATGGAACACTGGTCACTTTAATAATGGAACACTGGTCACTTTAATAATGGAACACTGGTCACTTTAATAATGGAACACTGGTCACTTTAATAATGGAACACTGGTCACTTTAATAATGGAACACTGGTCACTTTAATAATGGAACACTGGTCACTTTAATAATGGAACACTGGTCACTTTAATAATGGAACGCTGGTCACTTTAATAATGGAACACTGGTCACTTTAATAATGGAACACTGGTCACTTTAATAATGGAACACTGGTCACTTTAATAATGGAACACTGGTCACTTTAATAATGGAACACTGGTCACTTTAATAATGGAACACTGGTCACTTTAATAATGGAACGCTGGTCACTTTAATAATGGAACACTGGTCACTTTAATAATGGATCACTGGTCACTTTAATAATGGAACACTGGTCACTTTAATAATAGAACACTGGTAACTTTAATAATGGAACACTGGTCACTTTAATAATGTTTACATACTGCTTTACTCATCTCATATGTATATACTGTATTCTGTTCTACTGTATTTACTCATCTCATCTGTATATACTGTATTCTATTCTACTGTATTTACTCATCTCATATGTATATACTGTATTCTATTCTACTGTATTTACTCATCTCATATGTATATACTGTATTCTGTTCTACTGTATTTACTCATCTCATATGTATATACTGTATTCTGTTCTACTGTATTTACTCATCTCATATGTATATACTGTATTCTGTTCTACTGTATTTACTCATCTCATATGTATATACTGTATTCTGTTCTACTGTATTTACTCATCTCATATGTATATACTGTATTCTATTCTACTGAATTTACTCATCTCATATGTATATACTGTATTCTGTTCTACTGTATTTACTCATCTCATCTGTATATACTGTATTCTGTTCTACTGTATTTACTCATCTCATATGTATATACTGTATTCTGTTCTACTATAATGTTTACATACTGCATGACTCATCTCATCTGTATATACTGTATTCTACTGTATTTACTCATCTCATATGTATATACTGTATTCTGTTCTACTGTATTTACTCATCTCATATGTATATACTGTATTCTGTTCTACTATAATGTTTACATACTGCATGACTCATCTCATCTGTATATACTGTATTCTACTGTATTTACTCATCTCATATGTATATACTGTATTCTACTGTATTTACTCATCTCATATGTATATACTGTATTCTACTGTATTTACTCATCTCATATGTATATACTGTATTCTATTCTACTGTATTTACTCATCTCATATGTATATACTGTATTCTGTTCTACTGTATTTACTCATCTCATATGTATATACTGTATTCTGTTCTACTGTATTTACTCATCTCATATGTATATACTGTATTCTATTCTACTGTATTTACTCATCTCATATGTATATACTGTATTCTGTTTTACTGTATTTTAGTCTATGCCACTCTGACAATGCTCATCCTAATATTTATATATTTCTTAATTCCATTATTTTACTTGTAGATGTGTGTATTGTTGTGAAATGTTAGATACTACTGCACTGTTGGAGCTAGGAACACAAGCATTTAGCTACACCCACAATAACATCTGTTAAATATGTGTATGTGACCAAAACAATTTGATTTGAACATATTCACAGAGAGAGAGAGAACCTGTCCTACAGACAGCATGTTCACACAGAGAGGACCTGTCCTACAGACAACATGTTCACACAGAGAGAGGACCTGTCCTACAGACAACATGTTCACACAGAGAGAGGACCTGTCCTACAGACAGCATGTTCACACAGAGAGGACCTGTCCTACAGACAACATGTTCACACAGAGAGAGGACCTGTCCTACAGACAACATGTTCACACAGAGAGAGGACCTGTCCTACAGACAACATGTTCACACAGAGAGGACCTGTCCTACAGACAACATGTTCACACAGAGAGAGGACCTGTCCTACAGATAGCATGTTCACACAGAGAGAGGACCTGTCCTACAGACAGCATGTTCACACAGAGAGAGGACCTGTCCTACAGACAGCATGTTCACACATAGAGAGGACCTGTCCTACAGATAGCATGTTCACACAGAGAGAGGACCTGTCCTACAGACAGCATGTTCACACAGAGAGAGGACCTGTCCTACAGACAGCATGTTCACACAGAGAGAGGACCTGTCCTACAGACAGCATGTTCACACAGAGAGAGGACCTGTCCTAAAGACAACATGTTCACACAGAGAGAGGACCTGTCCTACAGACAACATGTTCACACAGAGAGAGGACCTGTCCTACAGACAACATGTTCACACAGAGAGAGGACCTGTCCTACAGACAACATGTTCACACAGAGAGGACCTGTCCTACAGACAACATGTTCACACAGAGAGAGGACCTGTCCTACAGATAGCATGTTCACACAGAGAGAGGACCTGTCCTACAGACAGCATGTTCACACAGAGAGAGGACCTGTCCTACAGACAGCATGTTCACACATAGAGAGGACCTGTCCTACAGATAGCATGTTCACACAGAGAGAGGACCTGTCCTACAGACAGCATGTTCACACAGAGAGAGGACCTGTCCTACAGACAGCATGTTCACACAGAGAGAGGACCTGTCCTACAGACAGCATGTTCACACAGAGAGAGGACCTGTCCTAAAGACAACATGTTCACACAGAGAGAGGACCTGTCCTACAGACAACATGTTCACACAGAGAGAGGACCTGTCCTACAGACAGCATGTTCACACAGAGAGAGGACCTGTCCTACAGACAGCATGTTCACACAGAGAGAGAACCTGTCCTACAGACAGCATGTTCACACAGAGAGAGGACCTGTCCTACAGACAGCATGTTCACACAGAGAGAGGACCTGTCCTACAGACAGCATGTTCACACAGAGAGAGAACCTGTCCTACAGACAGCATGTTCACACAGAGAGAGGACCTGTCCTACAGACAGCATGTTCACACAGAGAGAGGACCTGTCCTACAGACAACATGTTCACACAGAGAGAGAACCTTAGTAGAGTTTTATTTAATTGAGGATACCATCAACACCACAGGCCTTTTTGGATTGGAGGATTTTTGTTTTGTCCTGTGGTCCATTCAATGTAATTGGAGAATCCTGTGAATTCTCTCTCTCTCTCTCTCTCTCTCTCTCTCTCTCTCTCTCTCTCTCTCTCTCTCTCTCATATATATATATATATATATATATAAGTGGATCCAGAAACACCAATAGACTTCTATTACTATATACTGGCAATAATAACCACACAGGTAACATATGACTTACAATGTGTCCCAAATGGAACCCTATTCGCTATGGGCCCTGGTCAAAAGAATGGCTCTACGTAGGGAATAGGGTGTCATTTGAGACGGACACTATATATATATTTCTATATGCGTGGCAATTTTTATGCTGCTATAATGACTTGGCTGTGGAAAGCCTGCATGGCTAACTGATGACTTACTTCTACAATATTTATAGGTATAGTTTTACTTCTCATTTCACATTTTTTGGCAATTTCAAGCGTCGTTTACCCTCCGACCAACTGCACTAACCATTACAGCAGTTATGCATTTCTTTCCAGAGATGGCATGTTGGAAGAGGTTATAGGAGTGTGTGTGTGTGTGTGTGTGTGTGTGTGTGTTCCCATGTGTGCAAGTGAGTGAGCGACAGAATATGTCGTATTTACATTTTTATTTTTACAGAAACACTTATCCAGAGTGACTTAAAGAAGCTATTAAGGTTAAGGGCCATGCTCATGGACACATCGGCAGATTTTATCACCTGTTCGGCTCGGGGGGATTCGAACCAGCGGACCATTCCGTTACAGGCCCAACTCTCTTAACCCCTAGGCTATCTGCCTCCCGCCAGTGTTAATTACTCCTCCATGGTCTTAACCCCTAGGCTATCTGCCTCCCCCCAGTGTTCCGTACTCCTCCATGGTCTTAACCCCTAGGCTATCTGCCTCCCCCCTGTGTTCCGTACTCCTCCATGGTCTTAACCCCTAGGCTATCTGCCTTCCCCCTGTGTTCCGTACTCCTCCATGGTCTTAACCCCTAGGCTATCTGCCTCCCCCAGTGTTCCTTACTCCTCCATGGTCTTAACCCCTAGGCTATCTGCCTCCCCCTGTGTTCCGTACTCCTCCATGGTCTTAACCCCTAGGCTATCTGCCTCCCCCCTGTGTTCCGTACTCCTCCATGGTCTTAACCCCTAGGCTATCTGCCTCCCCCCTGTGTTCCGTACTCCTCCATGGTCTTAACCCCTAGGCTATCTGCCTCCCCCCTGTGTTCCGTACTCCTCCATGGTCTTAACCCCTAGGCTATCTGCCTCCCCCCTGTGTTCCGTACTCCTCCATGGTCTTAACCCCTAGGCTATCTGCCTCCCCCTGTGTTCCGTACTCCTCCATGGTCTTAACCCCTAGGCTATCTGCCTCCTCCTGTGTTCCGTACTCCTCCATGGTCTTAACCCCTAGGCTATCTGCCTCCCCCCTGTGTTCCGTAATCCTCTATGGTCTTAACCCCTAGGCTATCTGCCTCCCCCCTATGTTCCGTACTCCTCCATGGTCTTAACCCCTAGGCTATCTGCCTCCCCCCTGTGTTACGTACTCCTCCATGGTCTTAACCCCTAGGCTATCTGCCTCCCCCCTGTGTTCCGTACTCCTCCATGGTCTTAACCCCTAGGCTATCTGCCTCCCCCCTGTGTTCCGTAATCCTCTATGGTCTTAACCCCTAGGCTATCTGCCTCCCGCCAGTGTTAATTACTCCTCCATGGTCTTAACCCCTAGGCTATCTGCCTCCCCCCTGTGTTCCGTACTCCTCCATGGTCTTAACCCCTAGGCTATCTGCCTTCCCCCTGTGTTCCGTACTCCTCCATGGTCTTAACCCCTAGGCTATCTGCCTCCCCCAGTGTTCCTTACTCCTCCATGGTCTTAACCCCTAGGCTATCTGCCTCCCCCTGTGTTCAGTACTCCTCCATGGTCTTAACCCCTAGGCTATCTGACTCCCCCCTGTGTTCCGTACTCCTCCATGGTCTTAACCCCTAGGCTATCTGCCTCCCCCCTGTGTTCCGTACTCCTCCATGGTCTTAACCCCTAGGCTATCTGCCTCCCCCCTGTGTTCCGTACTCCTCCATGGTCTTAACCCCTAGGCTATTCGCCTCCTCCTGTGTTCCGTACTCCTCCATGGTCTTAACCCCTAGGCTATCTGCCTCCCCCCTGTGTTCCGTAATCCTCTATGGTCTTAACCCCTAGGCTATCTGCCTCCCCCCTGTGTTCCGTACTCCTCCATGGTCTTAACCCCTAGGCTATCTGCCTTCCCCCTGTGTTCCGTACTCCTCCATGGTCTTAACCCCTAGGCTATCTGCCTCCCGCCAGTGTTAATTACTCCTCCATGGTCTTAACCCCTAGGCTATCTGCCTCCCCCCTGTGTTCCGTACTCCTCCATGGTCTTAACCCCTAGGCTATCTGCCTTCCCCCTGTGTTCCGTACTCCTCCATGGTCTTAACCCCTAGGCTATCTGCCTCCCCCAGTGTTCCTTACTCCTCCATGGTCTTAACCCCTAGGCTATCTGCCTCCCCCTGTGTTCAGTACTCCTCCATGGTCTTAACCCCTAGGCTATCTGACTCCCCCCTGTGTTCCGTACTCCTCCATGGTCTTAACCCCTAGGCTATCTGCCTCCCCCCTGTGTTCCGTACTCCTCCATGGTCTTAACCCCTAGGCTATCTGCCTCCCCCCTGTGTTCCGTACTCCTCCATGGTCTTAACCCCTAGGCTATTCGCCTCCTCCTGTGTTCCGTACTCCTCCATGGTCTTAACCCCTAGGCTATCTGCCTCCCCCCTGTGTTCCGTAATCCTCTATGGTCTTAACCCTAGGCTATCTGCCTCCCCCCTGTGTTCCGTACTCCTCCATGGTCTTAACCCCTAGGCTATCTGCCTTCCCCCTGTGTTCCGTACTCCTCCATGGTCTTAACCCCTAGGCTATCTGCCTCCCCCAGTGTTCCTTACTCCTCCATGGTCTTAACCCCTAGGCTATCTGCCTCCCCCTGTGTTCCGTACTCCTCCATGGTCTTAACCCCTAGGCTATCTGCCTCCCCCCTGTGTTCCGTACTCCTCCATGGTCTTAACCCCTAGGCTATCTGCCTCCCCCCTGTGTTCCGTACTCCTCCATGGTCTTAACCCCTAGGCTATCTGCCTCCCCCTGTGTTCCGTACTCCTCCATGGTCTTAACCCCTAGGCTATTCGCCTCCTCCTGTGTTCCGTACTCCTCCATGGTCTTAATCCCTAGGCTATCTGCCTCCCCCCTGTGTTCCGTAATCCTCTATGGTCTTAACCCCTAGGCTATCTGCCTCCCCCCTGTGTTCCGTACTCCTCCATGGTCTTAACCCCTAGGCTATCTGCCTCCCCCCTGTGTTCCGTACTCCTCCATGGTCTTAACCCCTAGGCTATCTGCCTCCCCCCTGTGTTCCGTACTCCTCCATGGTCTTAACCCCTAGGCTATCTGCCTCCCCCCTGTGTTCCGTAATCCTCTATGGTCTTAACCCCTAGGCTATCTGCCTCCCCCCTGTGTTCCGTACTCCTCCATGGTCTTAACCCCTAGGCTATCTGCCTCCCCCCTGTGTTCCGTACTCCTCCATGGTCTTAACCCCTAGGCTATCTGCCTCCCCCCTGTGTTCCGTACTCCTCCATGGTCTTAACCCCTAGGCTATCTGCCTCCCCCCTGTGTTCCGTACTCCTCCATGGTCTTAACCCCTAGGCTATCTGCCTCCCCCCTGTGTTCCGTACTCCTCCATGGTCTTAACCCCTAGGCTATCTGCCTCCCCCAAGTGTTCCGTACTCCTCCATGGTCTTAACCCCTAGGCTATCTGCCTCCCCCTGTGTTCCGTACTCCTCCATGGTCTTAACCCCTAGGCTATCTGCCTCCCCCCTGTGTTCCGTACTCCTCCATGGTCTTAACCCCTAGGCTATCTGCCTCCCCCTGTGTTCCGTACTCCTCCATGGTCTCAACCCCTAGGCTATCTGCCTCCCCCCTGTGTTCCGTACTCCTCCATGGTCTTAACCCCTAGGCTATCTGCCTCCCCCCTGTGTTCCGTACTCCTCCATGGTCTTAACCCCTAGGCTATCTGCCTCCCCCCAGTGTTCCTTACTCCTCCATGGTCTTAACCCCTAGGCTATCTGCCTCCCCCCTGTGTTCCGTACTCCTCCATGGTCTTAACCCCTAGGCTATCTGCCTCCCCCCTGTGTTCCGTACTCCTCCATGGTCTTAACCCCTAGGCTATCTGCCTCCCCCCAGTGTTCCTTACTCCTCCATGGTCTTAACCCCTAGGCTATCTGCCTCCCCCCAGTGTTCCTTACTCCTCCATGGTCTTAACCCCTAGGCTATCTGCCTCCCCCCAGTGTTCCGTACTCCTCCATTGTTACAGCAGGCATGTTACGAGGGAGTTGTGATGCAGAGGACAGACATGTTACTAGGGAGAGGGTCTGGTCAGGCCGACGCCCAGGCCGATGCACAGGCCGACGCCCAGGCCGACGCCCAGGCCGATGCACAGGCCGACGCCCAAGCCGACGCCCAGGCCGACACCCAAGCCAACACCCAGGCCAACATTAACCTACCATTAACCCAAAACTTGTTTTGGCTCTGTACTCCAGCACTTAGAAATGGTGTTGTTTTTTTCTCCACACATAGTGTTGTGTGTTCCTTCCAAACAACTCAACTTTAGTTTCATCTGTCCACAGAATATTTTGCCAGTAGCGCTGTGGAACATCCAGGTGCTCTTTTGTAAACTTCAGACATGCAGCAATGTTTTTTTGGACAGCAGTGGTTTCTTCCGTGGTGTCCTCCCATGAACACCATTCTTGTTTAGTGTGTTACGTATCGTAGACGCATCAACAGAGATGTTAGCATGTTCCAGAGGTTTCTGTAAGTCTTTAGCTGACACTCTAGGATTCTTCTTAACCTCATTGAGCATTCTGCGCTGTGTTCTTGCAGTCATCTCTGCAGGACAGCCACTCCTAGGGAGAGTAGTAACAGTGCTGAACTTTCTCCATTTATAGACCATTTGTCTTACCGTGGACTGATGAACATCAAGGCTTTTAGAGATACTTTTGTAACCCTTTCCAGCTCTATGCAAGTCAACAATTCTTAATCTTAGGTCTTCTGAGATCTCATTTGTTCGAGGCCTGGTTCACATCAGTCAATGCCTCTTGTGAATAGCAAACTCACATTTTGTGAGTGTTTTTTATATTGCAGGGCAGCTCTAACCAACATCTCCAATCTCGTCTCATTGATTGGACTCCAGGTTAGATGACTCCTGACTCATGACAATTATCTTTTGGAGAAGTCATTAGCCTAGGGGTTCACATACTTTTTCCAACCTACACTGGGAAAGTTTAAATGATGTATTCAATATAGACATGAAAACGTATAATTGTTTGTGTGTTATTAGTTTAAGCAGATTGTGCTAGTCTATTTTGTCACGCCCTGACCGTAGAGAGCCTTTTAATGTCTCCATTTGGTTTGGTCAGGGTGTGATTTGGGTTGGGCATTCTATGTTTTCGTTTTCTATGTTTTTTGTATTTCTTTGTGTTTGGCCGGGTATGGTTCTCAATCAGGGACAGCTGTCTATCGTTGTCTCTGATTGGGAATCATACTAAGGTAGCCCTTTGTTCCACCTGTCATTGTGGGAAGTTGTCTTGCACATAGCATTTAGCTTCACGGGTTTGTTTTTGTAGTGTTTATTGTTTTTGTTCGGCGTCATATAAATAAATAATACGTACGCTCACCACGCTGCACCTTGGTCCTTCATCCTTCATCCTTCAGCTGTTGTGAATCAGATCAAAATATTATGATTTATTAATTTATTTAATTTATGCAGAAATCCAGTTAATTAACATACTTTATCTTATTTATCTTGATCTTTATCTTTATTATATAAAACACCATTGGTCTGTTAAATGTGTAAACTTCATCTATAAGCAGATGACAGTATGATGTATGTTGTTGCCCTGATTGTTGATCAGGATGAGTCAAAACTACAGTCGAGACGTTATAGCTATGCAGGAATCCATTCCGATTTTAGAACAAATTACATGTTGTTTTTTAAACTCTCGTAAAAATGTTTCTGATTAACTAAATGTTCACTCATTAGATGGTTCTCCAATCAAATGTGTTCCTGTGTATACAGTACATTCAGAAAGTATTCCGGCTTCTTGACTTCTTCCAAATTGTGTTACATTACAGCCTTATTTTCATCATCAATCTACACACAATAATTATGATTTTGTTTTTCAAATGTATAAAAAAATAAACTGAAATCACATTTTTACGTAAGTATTCACACCATTTACTCAGTACTTTGTTGAAACTCCTTTGACAGCGATTACAGCCTCAAGTAGTCTTTGGTATGACACTACAAGCTTGGCACACCTGTATATGGGGAGTTTCTCCCATTCTTCTCTGCAGATCATCTCAAGCTCTGTCAGGTTGGATGGGAAGCGTTGCTGCACAGCTATCTTCAAGTCTCTCCAGAGATTTTCAATCGGATTCAAGTTTGGGCTCTGGCTGTGCCACTCAATGACATTGAGACTTGTCCCGAAGCCACTCCTGCATTGTCTTGGCTGTGTGCTTAGGGTTGTTGTCCTGTTGGAAGGTGAACCTTCACCCCAGTCTGAGGACCTGAGCACTCTGGAGCAGGTTTTCATCAAGGATCTCTCTGTACTTTGCTCCGTTCATCTTTCCCTCGATCCTGACTATTCTCCCAGTCCCTGCTGCTGAAAAACATCCCCACAGCATGATGTTGCCACCACCATGCTTCACCGTAGGGATGGTGCCAGGTTTATTCCAGACGTGACGCTTGGCATTTAGACAAAATAGTTTAATCTTGGTTTCATTGGACCAGAGAATCTTGTTTCTCATGGTCTGAGAGTTTTTTAGGTGCATTTTGGTAAACTCCAAGCGGGCTGTCATGTACCTTTTACTGAGGAGCGGCTTCTGTCTGGCCAATCTCCATCAGGCTTCCGTCTGGTTGTCCTTCTGGAAGGTTCTCCCAGTTCCACAGAGGAACTCTAGAGCTCTGTCAGAGTGACCATCGGGTTCTTGGTCACCACCCTGACCAAGGCCCTTCTCCCCCGATTGATCAGTTTGGCCGGGCAGTCAGCTCTAGGAAGAGTCTTGGTGGTTCCAAACTTCTTCCATTTAAGAATGATGGAGGCCACTGTGTCCCCAGATCTGGGCCACGACACAATCCTGTCTCGAAGCCCTACGGACAATTCCATCGACCTCATGGCTTGGTTTTTGGTGTGACATGCACTGTCAATTGTGGGACCTTATATAGACAGGTGTGTGCCTTCCCAAATCATGTCCAAATCAATTGAATTTACCACAGGTGGACTCCAATCAAGTTGTAGAAACATCTCAAGGATGATCATTGGAAACAGGATGCACCTGAGCTCAATTTAGAGTCTCATAGCAAAGGGTCTGAATACTTATGTAAATAAGGTATTTCTGCTTTTTATTTTTTATACATTTCTAAAAACTGTTTACTTTTTTTATTTTTTTATTTCACCTTTATTTAACCAGGTAGGCTAGTTGAGAACAAGTTCTCATTTGCAACTGCGACCTGGCCAAGATAAAGCATAGCAGTGTGAACAGACAACACAGAGTTACACATGGAGTAAACAATTAACAAGTCAATAACACAGTAGAAAAAAGGGGAGTCTATATATACATTGTGTGCAAAAGGCATGAGAAGGTAGGCAAATAATTACAATTATGCAGATTAACACTGGAGTGATAAATGATCAGATGGTTATGTACAGGTAGAGATATTGGTGTGCAAAAGAGCAGAAAAATAAATAAATAAAAACAGTATGGGGATGAGGTAGGTGAAAATGGGTGGGCTATTTACCAATAGACTATGTACAGCTGCAGCGATCGGTTAGCTGCTCAGATAGCAGATGTTTGAAGTTGGTGAGGGAGATAAAAGTCTCCAACTTCAGCGATTTTTGCAATTCGTTCCAGTCACAAGCAGCAGAGAACTGGAACGAAAGGCGGCCAAATGAGGTGTTGGCTTTAGGGATGATCAGTGAGATACACCTGCTGGAGCGCGTGCTACGGATGGGTGTTGCCATCGTAACCAGTGAACTGAGATAAGGCGGAGCTTTACGCTTTGTCAATATGGTGTATTGTGTGTAGAATGATGAGGGAAAAATAATTGAATCAATTTCAGAACAGGGCTGTAATGTCACAAAATGTGGAACAAGTCAAGGGGTCTGAATACTTTCCGAATGTACTGTGAATAGTTAAGAATTTGGATTTATATGGATTTGATTGGTGCCGTTCGGGCCAATTTAAAGTATTGATTGGGGACTTATTTGTGGAGGAATGTAACTGTTTCCTGGGTGGTTTGTGATGTTTTATTTTATTTGTAAATATTTTTTAAACAATGATTTATTACAAAAAAACACAAGGAAGGGGTAACATTAAAGTATTAGAACACAAAGGACAAACACTACAGCATCAAGACACTATCAAACACTACAGCATCAAGACACTATGAAACACTACAGCATCAAGACACTATCAAACACTACAGCATCAAGACACTATCAAACACTACAGCATCAAGACACTATCAAACACTACAGCATCAAGACACTATCAAACACTACAGCATCAAGACACCATCAACCACTACAGCATCAAGACACTATCAAACACTACAGCCTCGAGACACTATCAAACACTACAGCATCAAGACACTATCAAACACTACAGCATCAAGACACTATCAAACACTACAGCCTCGAGACACTATCAAACACTACAGCATCAAGACACTATCAAACACTACAGCATCAAGACACTATCAAACACTACAGCATCAAGACACTATCAAACACTACAGCATCAAGACACTATCAAACACTACAGCATCAAGACACTATCAAACACTACAGCATCAAGACACTATCAAACACTACAGCATCAAGACACTATCAAACACTGCAGCATCAAGACACTATCAAACACTACAGCATCAAGACACTATCAAACACTACAGCATCAATACACTATCAAACACTACAGCATCAAGACACTATCAAACACTACAGCATCAAGACACTATCAAACACTACAGCATCAAGACACTATCAAACACTACAGCATCAAGACACTATCAAACACTACAGCATCAAGACACTATCAAACACTACAGCATCAAGGCACTATCAAACACTACAGCATCAAGACATTATCAAACACTACAGCATCAAGACACTATCAAACACTACAGCATCAAGACACTATCAAACACTATAGCATCAAGACACTATCAAACACTACAGCATCAAGGCACTATCAAACACTACAGCATCAAGGCACTATCAAACACTACAGCATCAAGACACTATCAACCACTACAGCATCAAGACACTATCAAACACTACAGCATCAAGACACTATCAACCACTACAGCATCAAGACACTATCAAACACTACAGCATCAAGACACTATCAAACACTACAGCATCAAGACACTATCAAACACTACAGCATCAAGACACTATCAAACACTACAGCATCAAGACACTATCAAACAATACAGCATCAAGACACTATCAAACAATACAGCCTCGAGACACTATCAAACAATACAGCCTCGAGACACTATCAAACAATACAGCATCAAGACACTATCAAACACTACAGCATCAAGACACTATCAAACACTACAGCATCAAGACACTATCAAACACTACAGCATCAAGACACTATCAAACACTACAGCATCAAGACACTATCAAACACTACAGCATCAAGACACTATCAAACAATACAGCATCAAGACACTATCAAACAATACAGCATCAAGACACTATCAAACAATACAGCATCAAGACACTATCAAACAATACAGCATCAAGACACTATCAAACACTACAGCATCAAGACACTATCAAACAATACAGCATCAAGACACTATCAAACACTACAGCATCAAGACACTATCAAACACTACGGCATCAAGACACTATCAAACACTACAGCATCAAGACACTATCAAACACTACAGCATCAAGACACTATCAACCACTACAGCATCAAGACACTATCAAACACTACAGCATCAAGACACTATCAAACAATACAGCATCAAGACACTATCAAACACTACAGCATCAAGACACTATCAAACACTACAGCATCAATACACTATCAAACACTACAGCATCAATACACTATCAAACAATACAGCATCAAGACACTATCAAACACTACAGCATCAAGACACTATCAAACACTACAGCATCAAGACACTATCAAACACTACAGCATCAAGACACTATCAAACACTACAGCATCTATACACTATCAAACAATACAGCATCAAGACACTATCAAACAATACAGCATCAAGACACTATCAAACACTACAGCATCAAGACACTATCAAACACTACAGCATCAAGACACTATCAAACACTACAGCATCAAGACACTATCAAACACTACAGCATCAAGACACTATCAAACACTACAGCATCAAGACACTATCAAACAATACAGCATCAAGACACTATCAAACACTACAGCATCAAGACACTATCAAACACTACAGCATCAAGACACTATCACACACTACAGCATCAAGACACTATCAAACAATACAGCATCAAGACACTATCAAACACTACAGCATCAAGGCACTATCAAACACTACAGCATCAAGACACTATCAAACACTACAGCATCAAGACACTATCAAACACTACAGCATCAAGACACTATCAAACACTACAGCATCAAGACACTATCAAACAATACAGCATCGAGACACTATCAACCACTACAGCATCAAGACACTATCAAACACTACAGCATCAAGACACTATCAAACAATACAGCATCAAGACACTATCAAACACTACAGCATCAATACACTATCAAACAATACAGCATCAAGACACTATCAAACAATACAGCATCAAGACACTATCAAACAATACAGCATCAAGACACTATCAAACACTACAGCATCAAGACAATATCAAACACTACAGCATCAAGACACTATCAAATACTACAGCATCAAGACACTATCAAACACTACAGCATCAAGACACTATCAAACACTACAGCATCAAGACACTATCAAACACTACAGCATCAAGACACTATCAAACAATACAGCATCAAGACACTATCAAACACTACAGCATCAAGACACTATCAAACACTACAGCATCAAGACACTATCAAACAATACAGCATCAAGACACTGTCAAACAATACAGCATCAAGACACTATCAAACACTACAGCATCAACACATTATCAAACATGTATCAGTCTTTCTGCAGCAGAGCCATCCTTATGTGTCAGGGTGCTTGTGCATGATAGTGATATAACATATATGTCATAGTTTCCTTTTTCATGATCACAATCTTATGAAACCAGAACCCTCCAAGATCTCCCCCACAGTTCCCCAATATCTGTCCCTCAACCATTTGAGACTCCTCCCACAGTCCCATTCAAATGTACTTTTATTATGTTTTATTATAGACCCCCCCCCCCCCCCCCATTTATCTTTGACCATAATTCTCTCTCTCTCATACAGCAACTCCACTCCCACCTGTCTCCAATTCCACATACCAACCCTCAGCTTCCCTCGGCCCATCCCATCATTCTCTCTCTCACACAGCAACTCCACTCCCACTTGTCTCCAGCTTCCCTCAGCCCCTCCCACTTGTCTCCAATTCCACATCCCAACCCTCAGCCCATCCCAACCCTCAGCTTCCCTCAGCCCATCCCATCCCAACCCTCAGCTTCCCTCAGCCCATCCCATCCCAACCCTCAGCTTCCCTTAGCCCATCCCAACCCAACCCTCAGCTTCCCTCAGCCCATCCCATCCCAACCCTCAGCTTCCCTCAGCCCATCCCATCCCAACCCTCAGCTTTCCTCAGCCCATCCCATCCCAACCCTCAGCTTCCCTCAGCCCATCCCATACCAACCCTCAGCTTCCCTCAGCCCATCCCAACCCTCAGCTTCCCTCAGCCCATCCCATCCCTCAGCTTCCGTCAGCCCATCCCATCCCAACCCTCAGCTTCCCTCAGCCCATCCCAACCCTCAGCTTCCGTCAGCCCATCCCATCCCAACCCTCAGCTTCCCTCAGCCCATCCCAACCCTCAGCTTCCCTCAGCCCATCCCATCCCTCAGCTTCCCTCAGCCCATCCCATCCCAACCCTCAGCTTCCTTCAGCCCATCCCATTCCTCAGCTTCCCTCAGCCCATCCCAACCCTCAGCTTCCCTCAGCCCATCCCATCTATCTCTGCTGGCCACCCACTTCGTGTTTCTACGCAACACATATCTTTCAACTGTGCTGTGATGTTTAAAGTATAATTTAAATCTATATAATCGAATAGAATCCACAGATTAGGAGTTGAAGATAAATACTTTTACTAAGAGTATTAGTATATTAGTAATTGACTGAAATGGTCTCTCCAGATCTCCTAACAGTACTATTTCTAGGGTCAATTTTAGATCAAATCTGTGCATTTTCAGCCATTCCTGAACCTGAGACCAGAAACAGGCTGCCTGAGGGCAATACCAAAATAAACGGTCTATTGATTCTGTATCCTCACAACACAATATGCAGATTTTGTGCTACACATGTTTATGAATGAGCGCATTTGAAAAAGAGACCTAGGACTCAATATGTCTTCTCTGTTAAAACAAAGATAATTATATATATATATATATATATATATATTATTTAAAAAAATACCTTTGTTTTAACAGACAAATAGCAGCCTACCCTGTGTTACATGTTTCATTTAATTTCACTGGAAACATTATGTTCTGCATGACCTGGTAACTTCATTGAATCTAATGCAGTGTTTCCCCTAGGATAGGATTAATATTTTCAGCAGCGGCGGTGGTAAAGTTTCCCGGCTGAAGATGTTGCCATGGTGAGAAGAGGAAGTTCTACACATTTAGCCTATGGCTGATTTGTCGTGGTCTTGTGCTATCTGAGTGACTCAAATATTATTACTAAAATAAATCGGGGGGGGGGGGGGGGGGATTTTTTTTACATTTCTAATTCTAACTGCGTAGTTTTTAAAATTTTGTTGGTTGCTCGATGTCAAAGATGATCTTATTTAAACTATATCTCCATTTCTTTGTACTTTATTTCCTGTTTTAGTCATTTAAGTTTACACTGAAAACATTATACCAAACTGTTTTTTAAAAGTGTATTTTTTAGAAAGTATTTAAATGCGATTTTTTTTTTTGGGGGGGGGTAACGATTTAGCAGATGCAGCAGCCCGCCTGTTCTAAATGAATACAGGGGAAACACTGTAATGGATCTAGGCCACGCAGTATGTCAAGGCCTGGTGTCAACAACCCCTGGAGTACAGACAGAGGCAGAGACAAGAGGCCAAATGCTACTCATGGGGAGTGTCCAAAATGGTGCCCTAGCCTCCATATAGTGCACTACTTTAGACCAGAGTCCATATGAAGGAAATAGGATGGCTACTCCCTGACTGCCTCATTACCACAACTGATTAATGAACACGGTTGTTTTATGTTGTTGACCTCGTTTCTCTCAGCTTTTGTGGTTATTTAATGATTTATCATTTGATGTGCAAGTTGAGCTCAGCCTTGATCTTCTCAACAGAGATCAGAGAATCATAATGACTTAGAAAACTGAGATAATGAGATGGGAGAGAACACACACACACACACACACACTCGCACACACACACACACACTCGCACACACACACACACACACACACACACACACACACACAAAATCAAACACACTTCATGCAAGTAAATGTAAACACACACTCACACACAAACACTGTCTCTTCTTACCTGAGGGAGAAAGTGTTCAGTTTGGAGACATCACCTCCTGTTTGGTGCAGTCCATGGTTTCGCCCCTGTAATACATAGCAAGCCTTCAGACAGGGTTGAACATGGCCTGTGTCTTATATAGCAGCCTGGGGTCCTGGTCAACCGTAGTGCACTACCATATACTATATGGTTCCATTTGGGACGCAGTTATATTTCTACATTGGAACAGTCGAGTGATGCTTTCTGCCTCTTCTAGTGCGCCAGGACTTATGGCGGAGACTTACCCCCTACAACACCCTGAAGTACCCTCTAACCCCTACAACACCCTGAAGTACCCTCTACCCCCTACAACACCCTGAAGTACCCTCTACCCCCTACAACACCCTGAAGTACCCTCTACCCCCTACAACACCCTGAAGTACCCTCTACCCCCTACAACACCCTGAAGTACCCTCTACCCCCTACAACACCCTGAAGTACCCTCTACCCCCTACAGCACCTTGAAGTACCCTCTAGCCCATAGATCACCCTGAAGTACCCTCTACCCCCTACAACACCCTGAAGTACCCTCTACCCCCTACAACACCCTGAAGTACCCTCTACCCCCTACAACACCCTGAAGTACCCTCTACCCCCTACAGCACCTTGAAGTACCCTCTACCCCCTACAACACCCTGAAGTACCCTCTACCCCCTACAACACCCTGAAGTACCCTCTACCCCCTACAACACCCTGAAGTACCCTCTACCCCCTACAACACCCTGAAGTACCCTCTACCCCCTACAACACCCTGAAGTACCCTCTACCCCCTCTACCCCCTACAGCACCTTGAAGTACCCTCTAGCCCATAGATCACCCTGAAGTACCCTCTACCCCCTACAACACCCTGAAGTTCCCTCTAAACCCTACAGCATCCTGAAGTACCCTGAAGTACCCTCTACCCCCTACAACACCCTGAAGTTCCCTCTACCCCCTACAACACCCTGAAGTTCCCTCTACCCCCAACAACACCCTGAAGTACCTTCTACCCCCTACAACACCCTGAAGTAGCCTAAAGTACCCTCTACCCCCTACAACACCCTGAAGTACCTTCTACCCCCTTCAAAACCATGAAGTACCCTCTACCCCCTACAGCACCCTGAAGTACCCTCTACCCCCTACAGCACCCTGAAGTACCCTCTACCCCCTACAGCACCCTGAAGTACCCTCTACAACACCCTGAAGTACCCTCTACCCCCTACAACACCCTGAAGTACCCTCTACCCTCTACAACACCCTGAAGTACCCTCTACCCCCTACAACACCCTGAAGTACCCTCTACAACACCCTGAAGTACCTTCTACCCCCTACAACACCCTGAAGTACCCCCTACAACACCCTGAAGTACCCTCTACCCCCTACAACACCCTGAAGTACCCTTTACCCCCTACAGCACCCTGAAGTACCCTCTACAACACCCTGAAGTACCTTCTACCCCCTACAACACCCTGAAGTACCTTCTACCCCCTACAACACCCTGAAGTACCCTCTACCCCCTACAACACCCTGAAGTACCCTCTACAACACCCTGAAGTACCTTCTACCCCCTACAACACCCTGAAGTACCCTCTACCCCCTACAACACCCTGAAGTACCCTTTACCCCCTACAGCACCCTGAAGTACCCTCTACAACACCCTGAAGTAACTTCTACTCCCTACAACACCCTGAAGTACCCTCTACAACACCCTGAAGTACCCTCTACCCCCTACAACACCCTGAAGTACTCTCAACCCCCTACAACATCCTGAAGTACCCTCTACCCCCTACCCCCTACAACACCCTGAAGTACCCTCTACCCCCTACAACACCCTGAAGTACCTTCTACCCCCTACAGCACCCTGAAGTACCCTCTACCCCCTAAAACACCCTGAAGTACCCTCTACCGCCTACAACACCCTGAAGTGTTCCTAATGTTTGGTATACTAGTTTAATGGAATCTCTGTGTGCTCCATATCCTTTCAGTCCCAGAACGTTGTATCTGGAGAATATCTATTAGTTTATTTATTTTTAATTGGGGGGGGGGGGGGTAATAACCCAAAAAGGGGGGTTTAGGGACAAATAGAAAAAGGCTAACAACTATTAAGGACCATATCGTTATTTCTAGAATGATTGAATCGTAGTTCGAATCGTAGAATCGTAACATGCAAAGCATGTGTTTTCCCCTGTAAAGGTGTGCAGTGTGTATTATGTGTGTAGTAGTGAGACTGTGAGCAGTATTGACAAGCACGTAGCATTTTGTCAGGGACCAGTAGGGTTAGTGTGTTAGACAGGAGGGCCTGTAGGGACAGACAGACAGACAGACAGACGGACACAGGCTCTGTCTAGGAGAACAGGGGTAATGTATCTAACACACACACACCACACACATACACACATACACACCACACACACACACACACACACACACACACACACACACACACACACACACACACACACACACAGGGAAATGGATCACTGCTCTCAGAGAGTGACAGCCTGTATATACAAAGGGTCACTGCGACCAGGGAGCCTTAATGTATTTCTATTTGACCTTTGAACCCAGTGAAAGCACCAGCACCACCTGTTTAACCGAAAACCCCGAACCCTGTTATTCCCCTAGTCTAAACCCTATAGGCCTCCAAGGGTGGTATCTGCGAACCCCTGTAGGAAGAAGAAAGGGGGTGGAGGTAACGGAGGAGTAGAGATCCCAACAATGTTGTAGTCTAATACCTGGTGTGGGTGACTGAAGCAACAGGAAGAGATGAGGGGTGAAACTCCAGCATCAACTACAGGTAGGTACTGTACTGAAACAAGGTCAAGCACGGCCTAGGTAGACCAACAGATGTTTGAGGTCAATGCTACCGGGACTATTTTGAAATATATTCATCCAAATATATGCATCCACTCAGGACTCATCCAGCCAACATTGAGGAATCATCAGTCACAGGTTACATTAGGAGACGTGTTGATGATGTTGTACCCACAAAAACAATCCTGAGGTACCACCAACCAAAAACCCTGGATGTTGATGAGATACCACCAACCAAAAACCCTGGATGTTGATGAGATACCACCAACCAAAAACCCTGGATGTTGATGAGATACCACCAACCAAAAACCCTGGATGTTGATGAGATACCACCAACAAAAAACCCTGGATGTTGATGAAGAGATACCACCAACAAAAACCTTGGATGTTGATGACATACCTCAACCAAAAACCCTGGATGTTGATGAAGAGATACCACCAACCAAAAACCCTGGATGTTGATGAAGAGATACCACCAAACAAAAACCCTGGATGAATGGAGATACTCGTACCATGCTGAGAGACCCTACGGCAGCATTAAATGTCAGCAGAATGAACCTTGAAGACTCAGTGGAGCTAGACGTGTAGAAGGCTAGCAGGTACGAACCCTGATGACTCGGAGTGAGATGTGTAGAAGGCTAGCAGCTACGAACCCCGATGACTCGGAGCAAGACATGTACAAGGCTAGCAGGTACGAACCCCGATGACTCGGAGCTAGACGTGTACAAGGCTAGCAGGTACGAACCCCGATGACTCGGAGTGAGACATGTACAAGGCTAGCAGGTACGAACCCCGATGACTCGGAGTGAGACGTGTAGAAGGCTACCAGGTACGAACCCTGATGACTCGGAGTGAGACATGTAGAAGGCTAGCAGGTACGAACCCTGATGACTCGGAGTGAGACATGTAGAAGGCTAGCAGGTACGAACCCCGATGACTCGGAGTGAGACATGTAGAAGGCTAGCAGGTACGAACCCTGATGACTCGGAGTGAGACATGTAGAAGGCTAGCAGGTACGAACCCCGATGACTCGGAGTGAGACATGTAGAAGGCTAGCAGGTACGAACCCCGATGACTCGGAGTGAGACATGTACAAGGCTAGCAGGTACGAACCCCGATGTCTCGGAGTGAGACGTGTAAAAGGCTAGCAGGTACGAACCCTGATGACTCGGAGTGAGACGTGTACAAGGCTAGCAGGTACGAACCCTGATGCCTCGGAGTGAGACGTGTACAAGGCTAGCAGGTACGAACCCCGATGACTCGGAGTGAGACATATACAAGGCTAGCAGGTACGAACCCTGATGACTCGGAGTGAGACATGTAGAAGGCTAGCAGGTACGAACCCCGATGACTCGGAGTGAGACGTGTAGAAGGCTAGCAGGTACGAACCCCGATTACTCGGACTGAGACATATACAAGGCTAGCAGGTACGAACCCCGATGACTCGGAGTGAGACGTGTACAAGGCTAGCAGGTACGAACCCCGATGACTCTGAGTGAGACGTGTACAAGGCTAGCAGGTACGAACCCCGATGACTCGGAGTGAGACGTGTACAAGGCTAGAAGGTACGAACCCCGATGACTCGGCGCTAGACATGTACAAGGCTAGCAGGTACGAACCCTGATGACTCGGAGTGAGACGTGTAGAAGGCTAGCAGGTACGAACCCCGATGACTCGGAGCTAGACATGTACAAGGCTAGCAGGTACGAACCCCGATGACTCGGAGTGAGACATGTAGAAGGCTAGCAGGTACGAACCCTGATGACTCTGAGTGAGACGTGTAGAAGGCTAGCAGGTACGAACCCTGATGACTCGGAGCTAGACATGTAGAAGGCTAGCAGGTACGAACCCTGATGACTCGGAGTGAGACGTGTAGAAGGCTAGCAGGTACGAACCCTGATGACTCGGAGTGAGACGTGTACAAGGCTAGCAGGTACGAACCCTGATGACTCGGAGTGAGACGTGTACAAGGCTAGCAGGTACGAACCCTGATGACTCGTAGCTAGACGTGTAGAAGATGAGCAGGTACGACGTGAGAATGCTGTTCATCGACTACAGTTCAGCATTCAACACTATTGTTCCCTCCAAGCTCGACACCAAGTTCAGAGCCCTGGATCTGGACACCAAGCTCAGAGCCCTGGGTCTGGACACCAAGTTCAGAGCCCTGGATCTGGACACCAAGCTCAGAGCCCTGGATCTGGACACCAAGCTCAGAGCCCTGGGTCTGGACACCAAGCTCAGAGCCCTGGGTCTGGACACCAAGCTCAGAGCCCTGGGTCTGGACACCAAGCTCAGAGCCCTGGATCTGGACACCAAGCTCAGAGCCCTGGGTCTGGACACCAAGCTCAGAGCCCTGGGTCTGGACACCAAGCTCAGAGCCCTGGGTCTGGACACCAAGCTCAGAGCCCTGGGTCTGGACACCAAGCTCAGAGCCCTGGGTCTGGACACCAAGCTCAGAGCCCTGGGTCTGGACACCAAGCTCAGAGCCCTGGATCTGGACACCAAGCTCAGAGCCCTGGGTCTGGACACGACCCTCTGCAACTGGATCCTGGACTTCCTGACGGGCGGAACACAGGCTGTGGAGGTTGGCAACAACACCTCCTTCACACTGACTCTTAACCGAAACAGGGTCGGTTGCCTGCTTTAAGAGTCATCAAGGACCCCCCCAGCCAGGAGCTGTTCTCTCCCTTACTGTTGGGCAGACGGAATCGGAACATGAAGTCTGAGGAAGACCTGCAGCATCATCAAGGACCCCCACTCCCCCCCCCCCCAGCCAGGAGCTGTTCTCTCCCTTACCGACATCTTGTATTTGTTCTTATTGTCATTGTATTGTCCAGAAGGAACCTGCATTTGACTGGACGGTGTAAACCATGTGTATCCAGTACATACAACTAACAAAACTTGAAATATGCTTTAGTAGAAAAGACCTGGCACGGATTAAATGGTGTTATTATGACAAGTGACATCATTTAAACCTGTTTTAGTTTTGTTATTTTCTTTCTGCACTGGGGAAGTCTACATGTGAACGGTTATGGTAATATCTCTCTTTACCAAGTGAGAAAAGTGAGACGTTTGAAGAACTACCGGGAATTACTTGGGAGTTGGTTGATGGTCACAGACGGGAAAATGGAAAGTGTCCTCAGGAAGAAGAAAAAGACAGAGTGATTCTGTTTCATCTGAAATGCTCAGACAGGCTGGAACAGGAGGTGTGTCTAAACGGTTCCCCCTCATTGTAAGGCCCTGAGAGAAGACCAGAACTCTATAAGAATGAGTCTAAAATGGCACCCTATTCCCTATATAGTGCACTACTTTAGACCAGAACCCTATTGGCCCTGGCACCCTATTCCCCATAGAGTGCACTACTTTAGACCAGAACCCTATGGGCCCTGGCACCCTATTCCCTATATAGTGCACTTCTTTTGATCAGATCTCTATGGGCCCTGGTTAAAAGGAGTGCACTATATACCGTAGGGGTCATTTGGGACACAAGTTCAGTCTGGATACTTGATGTCTACTGCTAACCCAGCCATTCATTAAATTACAATTTGGATTAATGGACTAAATAAATGATACCCCCTTCACCCAAATAACACATCTATACGTCTTCACACTGCCATGCCGTCATTACGAGTCCACAGACACATTCTAGTTAATAATGAATGAGTTTAATAATGACATGCCAACCGTAAAGCACGAGTAGAGGCCCTGTAAATAGAATCTACTATTCCTGAAAGCAGATCTATACTGATGGGAAGAAGTAAACAAACCGGGATGTATTTTCTCTCTCTCTCCAGGATCGCTGTTTGTTTTTTTTTTTTGTTTGTTTGTTTGTTGACAGAATAAAAGATAAGACTGAAGGCTATAATAATAAACCTTAATTGAAAATCAAATTATTGCACAAAGCAGCATATAAAAACAGGGAGTGTATTGGTATTATTAATAATGACATAATAGCTAATCTACTAAGTGGTTCATGCAATACTCCTGCTGGGGGAATGATGAAGTAAATGTCTAGCTTCTTGCTCTATTTTAACAAATCACTCCTGTGGTTACTGTTTGTGATGAATTACATATCAAGAGTCTAGAGGAGGTCTGAACCATGTCTTGAGGCTGGAGGTCTGAACCATGTCTAGAGGCTGGAGGTCCGAAACATGTCTAGAAGCTGGAGGTCCAAACCATGTCTAGAGGCTGGAGGTCCGAACCATGTCTAGAGGCTGGAGGTCCGAACCATGTCTAGAGGCTGGAGGTCTGAACCATGTCTAGAGGCTGGAGGTCTGAACCATGTCTAGAGGCTGGAGGTGTGAACCATGTCTAGAGGCTGGAGGTGTGAACCATGTCTAGAGGCTGGAGGTCCGAACCATGTCTAGAGGCTGGAGGTCTGAACCATGTCTAGAGGCTGGAGGTGTGAACCATGTCTAGAGGCTGGAGGTCTGAACCAGGACTGAATAAAGACACTAACAGGAGGTCTGTACAGTACAGGACAGTAGGTATAGTAGGGACAGTAGGTATAGTAGAGACAGTAGGGACAGTAGGTATAGTAGGGACAGTAGGTATAGTAGAGACAGGAGGTATAGTGGGGACAGTAGGTATAGTAGGGACAGTAGGTACAGTAGAGACAGTAGGTATAGTAGAGACAGTAGGTATAGTAGAGACAGTAGGGACAGTAGGTATAGTAGCGACAGTAGGTATAGTAGGGACAGTAGGTATAGTAGGGACAGTAGGTATAGTAGGGACAGTAGATATAGTAGAGACAGTAGGTATAGTAGGGACAGTAGGTATAGTAGGGACAGTAGGTATAGTAGGGACAGTAGGTATAGTAGAGACAGTAGGTATAGTAGAGACAGTAGGGACAGTAGGTATAGTAGCGACAGTAGGTATAGTAGGGACAGTAGGTATAGTAGGGACAGTAGGTATAGCACGGACAGTAGATATAGTAGAGACAGTAGGTATAGTAGGGAAAGTAAGTATAGTAGGGACAGTAGGGATAGTAGAGACAGTAGGTATAGTAGAGACAGTAGGTACAGTAGGGACAGTAGGTATAGTAGAGACAGTAGGTATAGTAGAGACAGTAGGAATAGTAGAGACAGTAGGTATAGTAGGGACAGTAGGTATAGTAGGGGCAGTAGGGATAGTAGAGACAGTAGGTATAGTAGAGACAGTAGGTATAGTAGAGACAGTAGAGACAGTAGGTATAGTAGAGATAGTAGGTATAGTAGAGACAGTAGGTATAGTAGAAACAGTAGGGACAGTAGGTATAGTAGAGACAGTAGGTATAGTAGAGACAGTAGGTATAGTAGGACCAGTAGGTAGAGTAGAGACAGTAGGTAGAGTAGGGACAGTAGGTATAGTAGAGACATTAGGTATAGTAGAGGCAGTAGGTATAGTAGAGACAGTAGGGACAGTAGGTATAGTAGAGACAGTAGGGACAGTACAGGACAGTAGGTATAGTAGACACAGTAGGTATAGTAGGGACAGTAGGGATAGTAGAGACAGTAGGTATAGTAGGGACAGTAGGGACAGTAGGTATAGTAGAGACAGTAGGTATAGTAGGGACAGTAGGGACAGTAGGTATAGTAGAGACAGTAGGTATAGTAGGGACAGTAGGGAGAGTAGGTATAGTAGAGACAGTAGGGACAGTACAGGACAGTAGGTATAGTAGACACAGTAGGTATAGTAGGGACAGTAGGGATAGTAGAGACAGTAGGTATAGTAGGGACAGTAGGAATAGTAGAGACAGTAGGTATAATAGGGACAGTAGGGACAGTAGGTATAGTAGAGACAGTAGGTATAGTAGGGACAGTAGGGACAGTAGGTATAGTAGAGACAGTAGGTATAGTAGAGACAGTAGGTATAGTAAGGACAGTAGGGACAGTAGGGACAGTAGGGATAGTAGAGACAGTAGGTATAGTAGGGACAGTAGGGACAGTAGGTATAGTAGAGGCAGTAGGTATAGTAGAGACAGTAGGGACAGTAGGTATAGTAGAGACAGTAGGGACAGTACAGGACAGTAGGTATAGTAGACACAGTAGGTATAGTAGGGACAGTAGGGATAGTAGAGACAGTAGGTATAGTAGGGACAGTAGGGACAGTAGGTATAGTAGAGACAGTAGGTATAGTAGGGACAGTAGGGACAGTAGGTATAGTAGAGACAGTAGGTATAGTAGGGACAGTAGGTATAGTAGGGACAGTAGGTATAGTAGAGACAGTAGGTATAGTAGGGACAGTAGGTATAGTAGGGACAGTAGGGACAGTAGGTATAGTAGAGACATTAGGTATAGTAGGGACAGTAGGTATAGTAGAGACAGTAGGTATAGTAGGGACAGTAGGTATAGTAGAGACAGTAGGTATAGTAGAGACAGTAGGTATAGTAGAGACAGTAGGTATAGTAGGGACAGTAGGGACAGTAGGTATAGTAGAGACAGTAGGTATAGTAGAGACAGTAGGTATATTAGAGACAGTAGGTATAGTAGAGACAGTAGGTATAGTAGAGACAGTAGAGACAGTAGGTATAGTAGAGACAGTAGGTATAGTAGAGACAGTAGGTATAGTAGGGACAGTAGGTATAGTAGAGACATTAGGTATAGTAGAGACAGTAGGTATAGTAGGGACAGTAGGTATAGTAGGGACAGTAGGTATAGTAGAGACAGTAGGTATAGTAGAGACAGTAGAGACAGTAGGTATAGTAGAGACAGTAGGTATAGTAGGGACAGTAGGTAGAGTAGAGACAGTAGGTATAGCACGGACAGTAGATATAGTAGAGACAGTAGGTATAGTAGAGACAGTAGGTATAGTAGAGGCAGTAGGTATAGTAGGGACAGTAGGTATAGTAGGGACAGTAGGGAGAGTAGGTATAGTAGAGACAGTAGGGACAGTAGATGTAGTAGAGACAGTAGGTATAGTAGAGACAGTAGGTATAGTAGAGACAGTAGGTATACTAAGGACAGTAGGTATAGTAGAGACAGTAGGTATAGTATGGACAGTAGGTATAGTAGAGACAGTAGGTATAGTAGAGACAGTAGGTACAGTAGGGACAGTAGGTAGAGTAGGGACAGTAGGTATAGTAGAAACAGTAGGTATATTAGAGACAGTATGTATATTAGGGACAGTAGGTATAGTAGAGACAGTAGGTATAGTAGAGACAGTAGGTATATTAGAGACAGTAGGTATAGTACCGACATATCTTTACCATGGTAGATTCGTATCTTTCAGTGAATGACATCACTGACATAGTTCTGTTTGAGCATGATGTATTAGCTGCGGTCACACAAATACGTGCATGAACACACACACACAAATACACGCACACACACACACATACACGCATGCACACACACACACACACACTCACTCAAACACACACACACGCACTCAAACACACACGTGCACACATACACGCACACGCACACACCCACACACACAGACTTACACACACTTACGCACGCACGCACGCGCACACACAAACACACAGGTACGCATTTACACAAAATCTCTAAACCAGGAGGTATTCAACTATTATGCCACGAGGTTCGGAGCCTGCTGTTTTTTTGTCCTACCTGATCATTAGTTGCACCCACCTGGTGTCCCAGGTCTAAATCAGTCCCTGATTAGAGGGGAACAATGAAAAAAAAGAGGTGGAACTGGCTTGGAGGTCCAGAATTGAGTTCGAGGGCTGCCCCCCCCCCCCCCCCCCCCCCCATTGAGGAAGAGTAGAATTACAGAGTTAGCTAAAGCGCTTCCTACATGAATAATAACAGTGTTTTGTTAGTGTATTAACCCCCAGAGACTAAGCGAGAGCGGTAAATAATCCCAGTCCAATTAGTGTGCTGTCGGACAGAGCAGACAGAGGAGACAGCGCCCCCCAGGGGACTGGGAGGCTAATGACCTGAGGTGCTGCTGGAAGCATATTAGATAAATAAATACCCACGTCAAACTGTCTACTTCACATCTTAGCTACCCGGTCTGCTACCTGAGGCGCAGTCAGGGTCTACACAAACTTTTCAAACATTGAAAAACAACCTAGCTTGTGGACAAAACAATGTAAATAGCCAAGAAACACGAGGACAAATTCTCACTTATCATCCTAGAGTCAATTGAACCGCCGGTGTCAATCTAAGTAAAACAAAAACAATTAAATCCTCATCAAAATCTGTCAGTTTAATTTAGAGATATCTACCTATGTCGTACTTCCGGCATCTGTGGTGAAAGTTGTTAGAGCTAGAGTGGTGTTTGTCAGACCATGAAGTCGTTCTTCTGACGAAAACATGTGTGGCGTCCAAACGGTTGGATCTACAAACTATGGAAAGGGGAGAACCTCACAAAACACGATGGTGGTCTTCGTTTTGCTCCACGACCCTCGCAAGTGTCCGGGGACCCGTCTGAAGTCGGTACCGACGATGTGCAAACTTCTGTAGCTTCCGAACCGTTGGGCTACAAATGAATGTTACGCCACCGTGGAAAGGTGAGATTCTGACGGACACGATGGCGTTCTTCGTTTTACACTTTGACCCCCGTCACAGGAAGTATGGAGGTAGTTTTGTGCCATTTTGTGGTTAAATATGTGTAAAAAAAATATATTTCTATTTATATATTTCCTGAGCTTTCTTATATCTCTTATATCTATTTTTCCTCTCTCTACCCTACTGATGTGACATTTGAAAACCCCTTAGTTAACATAGAGATCCTGGGAAAATCAGAAGGTGGGGGGAAATTAACTATATTCTGGTTATCCGACCAATTGAACATATGCGGTGGTACTTAATGAATCTGATGTCAGTTCGGTTGTCATCTGAGACATTCTCATCAATGATAAGATGACATTAACTCTACAGTGGAAAGTCTACACATCAGAGTTATCGGATTCACATGGAATTGTTGTTCAATTTAAATGTTTGAATATGAAATTATTTGTGATGGGATGAAATGTGATTTTAGCTTCTAAAATGTGAGATTTGGGTTTTCATAAGATAGGGCTGCTCAATCAGTGGCACGGCCCTGTGAAGGGACATGATCTATAAAACTTTTCAAACACGCCCTCCTCTGCATTCCTATATAAAGCCTTGACGACAATATAACCTCCTGTTCCGAGGATGTGAGGACGACTGTCTGATGTCAGAATGGTTCAGATAATAACTACAGAACGAAGCCAACATCAGCGTGAGCTTTGGTTGCGAATGGTATGAACTTTGAACTTTTATTCACTTCAGAAGTGATACCTCCGAGCCGTTGAGTTAGCAACAGCAGCTGCAAATGCAGGTTAGGAAGGAACAGACAGAGTATCCCGTCTTCCACACAACGACGTTACGACAACGTATTTAATTTACCAGCAGAGACATTCTTCAAAGTACAAAGGACTCGGTTTGGCAACACGCCTTCCATCTACCACCAACCTACCGAATCGCAGCTCACAGTAAATGTTTATTGCATTTTCCTTTTCCAAATGGGCAATAATTTAGAATGCATAAGATACTGTATTCACGATAGCACAGCTTCGCCCTTTGTTCCTCAGTCTTCCCGCTCTTTCACTCAAACCCAGCCCCTTTTCTTTTGTGTAACAAGCTGTCATATCTGTTCCGCCCACTAGGGACGTTTTCCTTTATGACGTAATTTGTAATCAAGTTATGATTAATTATGTGTATGTTTAATTCTCTGTGATTAGTTAGGTATTTAGTAAATAAATAATTAAACCCAATTTTGAATTGCTGATTCAACTTGCTAGCCAGGATTCGTTCAGATAACCAAGAATTTACAACTTTCAGATGAGACTGAAATAAGATGACGATTAATATTGACTGCTATTGATGAAAATATTACTAGGTCTTTAAGAGTTTATTCGGAAGATAACAGCTCTATAAATATTATTTAGTGGTGCCCCGACTCTCTAGTTAATTACATTTACATGATTAGCTCAATCAGGTAATATGAACCTCTGTCAGCTACGGGGCACTATTATTATGTTTGGAAAAATAATGTTCCCAAAGTAAACGGCCTATTTCTCAGGACCAGATGCAAGAATATGCATATAATCAAAATATTAGGATAGAAAACACTCTAAAGTTTCCAAAACTGTCAAAATATTGTCTGTGAGTATAACAGAACTGATGTTGCAGGCGAAAACCTGAGGAAAATCAAAACAGGAATTGGCTTCTATTTTGAAAGCTCCATGTTCCTTAGCCTGCTTTCGCTCCATTTGAAGAGATATCAACAGTTCCTCAAGGTGTCAACAGTCTTTAGACAGAGTTTCAGGCTTTAATTTTGAAAAATGAGCGAGAAAGATAATATCGCGTCAGGTGTTCTCATGAGTTTTGCTTGCGTAACACAGTGGGGCAGCCATTGTCTCTCCCTCTCCTACTGAAAAAGACTGTGCCGGTTGATATATTATCGATTATATATTTTAAAAACAACCTGAGGATTGATTATAAAAAACGTTTGACATGTTTCTGTGGACATTACGGATACTATTTGGCATCTGCGTCGTCGTGACAGCTCGAGCGTGTGGATTTCTGAACATAACGCGCCAAAATAACGGAGGAATTTTGGATATAAAAATAATCTCAGTTATGGTCCTATGAACCATGTCAGTTATGGTCCTATGAACCATGTCAGTTATGGTCCTGTGAACCATGTCACTAATGGTCCTGTGGTGAAGCATAACCACTAAGTCTACAGTTAACCACTAGTCTACAGTTAACCTCTAGTCTACAGTTAACCACTAGTCTACAGTTAACCTCTAGTCTACAGTTAACCACTAGTCTACAGTTAACCACTAGTCTACAGTTAACCACTAGTCTACAGTTAACCACTAAGTCTACAGTTAACCACTAGTCTACAGTTAACCACTAAGTCTACAGTTAACCACTAGTCTACAGTTAACCTCTAGTCTACAGTTAACCACTAGTCTACAGTTAACCAATGGTTATCAGTTAACCTCTAGTCTACAGTTAACCTCTAGTCTACAGTTAACCACTAGTCTACAGTTAACCACTAGTCTACAGTTAACCACTAGTCTACAGTTAACCTCTAGTCTACAGTTAACCACTAGTCTACAGCTAACCACTAGTCTACAGTTAACCACTAGTCTACAGTTAACCTCTAGTCTACAGTTAACCACTAGTCTACAGTTAACCAATGGTTATCAGTTAACCTCTAGTCTACAGCTAACCACTAGTCTACAGCTAACCACTAGTCTATAGTTAACCACTAGTCTACAGTTAACCACTAGTCTACAGTTAACCTCTAGTCTACAGTTAACCACTAGTCTACAGCTAACCACTAGTCTACAGCTAACCACTAGTCTACAGCTAACCACTAGTCTATAGTTAACCACTAGTTTTCAGTTAACCACTAGTCTACAGCTAACCTCTAGTCTACAGCTAACCACTAGTCTACAGCTAACCACTAGTCTACAGCTAACCACTAGTCTATAGTTAACCACTAGTCTACAGTTAACCACTAGTTATCAGTTAACCACTAGTCTATAGTTAACCACTAGTCTACAGTTAACCACTGGTTATCAGTTAACCACTAGTTTTCAGTTAACCACTAGTCTACAGCTAACCTCTAGTCTACAGCTAACCACTAGTCTACAGCTAACCACTAGTCTACAGCTAACCACTAGTCTACAGTTAACCAGTTGTATGAACTTCATACTCTCCGTGTGTGCCTAATGGCACCCTATTTCCTACATAGTGCATTACTTTTGACTACAGCCCAGAATCTAGTAGTGCGCTATAGGGAATAGTATGCTATTTTGAACGCAGAAACACATTGTGAGGTTTTGTAGTTTGATGGTGACCAGTGCATTTTCTCAACATCCTAACCATTTGTGACATCTTTGAATGTGTGTGTGTGTGTCTATTGTCGTCTGGTGTTAGTTACGTTAACCAACCCCAACCTCAGATCAATGAATGCAAAGAATGTAGGGATGGAGCATTCTGTTTCAATCTTTACACTATTGACTTTGATTTTCATTATGGTCAATGAATGTAATGGTGTGTCAGAATGAGTTATTAACGGTGTTGGTTTACACACTAAAAGGCTGTAGAGTCGCACTGTGATGTCACCACATTGACAGCTGGGCATTCCTCTGTGTTTATAGGCTGACTGCCTCATGTGTGGATCGGACCTGAGCGCTTCAGGACTATACCTTGCCCTTCTCTGGGGGGTTAGACACTCCAAAACAGAATTATGTGGATGACTTTGTGGTTTATGGGTCTGATTCAGGTTTCCCATGTGTGTGGGGGTAGGGTTACGACCCTCCAACATAGCCAGGGCGTTAGGGTTTAATCTCAGACCCTCCAACATAGTGGTGTTAGGGTTTAATTTCAGACCCTCCAACATAGACAGGGTGTTAGGGTTTAATCTCAGACCGTCAAACACAGACAGGCTGTTAGGGTTTAATCTCAGACCCTCCAACATAGACAGGGTGTTAGCGTTTAATCTCAGACCCTCCAACACAGACAGGGTGTTAAGGTTTCACCTCAGACCCTCCAACAAAGACGAGGCTGTCTGTCTGTTTGAGGCCACTTGCCAACACATACAGCAAGGCTATGGTCATTGAGTCTGTACATAGTCAAAGCTTTCTTTAAGTTTGGGTCAGTCACAGTGGTCAGGTATTCTGCCACTGTGTAGTCTCTGTTTAGGGCCAAATAGCATAATGGGTTTGCTCTGTTTTATTGTAAATTCTTTCCAATGTGTCAGGTAATTACCTTTTTGTTTTCTCATGATTTGATTGGGTCTAATTGTGCTGCTGTCCTGGGGCTTCTGTGGGGTCTGGTTGTGTTTGTGAACAGAGACCCAGCCTGCTTGTCTGTGGCTTTGTTGTGGAAGGTTTGGTAATCGCTTCCTTTTAGGTGGTTGTAGAATTTAAGATCTTTCACAGCTTTGTGGAAGTTACCTGTGGCGCTGATGTTTAGGCCAAGGTATGTATAGTTTTTTGTGTGCTCTAGGGCAACAGTGTCTAGATGGAATTTGTATTTGTGGTCCTGGTGACTGGACCTTTTTTGGAACACTGAGATTTACTGTCCGGGACCAGGTTTGACAGAATCTGTGCAGAAGATCTAGGTGCTGCTGTAGGCCCTCCTTGGTAGGGGACAAAAGCACCAGCTCATCAGCAAACAGTAGACATTTGACTTCGGATTCTAGTAGGGTAAGGCCGGGTGCTGCAGACATTTCTAGTGACCGCGCCAATTTGTTGATATATATGTTGAAGAGGGTGGGGCTTAAGCTGCATCCCTGTCTCACCCCACGGCCCTGTGGAAAGAAATGTGTGTGTTTTTTTCCTATTTTAACGGCACACTTGTTGTTTGTGTGCATGGATTTTATAATGTCATATGTTTTTCCTTCAACACCACTTTCCATCAATTTGAATAGCAGGCCCTCGTGCCAAATTGAGTCGACGGCCTTTGAGGAAATGTACGAGTCTGCTGTCAATGATAATGCAGAGGATTTTGCCAAGGTTGCTGTTGGCGCATATTAGAGCTGAGGATGATGTTAAAGAGTTTTAGTATAGCCAATTGGAATTTGTTGTCTGTATATTTGATCATTTCATTGAGGATACCATCAACACCACAGGCCTTTTTGGATTGGAGGGTTTTTATTTTGTCCTGTAGTTCATTCAATGTAATTGGAGAATCCTGTGATTCCTCTCTCTGTCTCTCTCTCTCTCTCTCTCTCTCTCTCTCCCTCTCTCTCTGTCTCTCTCTCTCTCTGTCTCTCTCTCTCTATCTCCCTCTCTCACTGTCTCTCTCTCTCTCTCTGTCTCTCTCTCTCTCTCTCTCTCTCTCTCTCTCTCTCTCCCTCTCTCACTGTCTCTCTCTCTCTCTCTCTCTCTCTCTCTCTCTCTCTCTCTCTCTCTCTCTCTCTCTCTCTCTCTCTCTCTCTCTATCCCTCTCTCATACTTAAAAGGGTTCAAACATTCAAATAAAAATGGTTCTATGCTTAATCGATCAGCCTCTCATTCATAAACCCCCAATTATCATGCTTTCCTCTAACACTCTCTCGCTCAGAAGCCCAGTAGGGGCAATTCATCTCACAGCTTCACTGATGAAAGAACTGGTCTAAATCAAACACACACACGGAAGAGGGGGACCTGGGCTGGACTAGACACCACAGTAAGGAAGGGGACCAAGGCTGGACTAGACACCACAGTAAGGAACAGTGCTGGTCTAGACACCACAATAAGGACCAGGGCTGGACTAGAAACCACAATAAGGACCAGGGCTGGACTAGACACCACAGTAAGGACCAGGGCTGGACTAGACACCACAGTAAGGACCAGGGCTGGACTAGACACCACAGTAAGGACCAGGACTGGACTAGACACCACAGTAAGGAGGGGGACCAGGGCTGGACTAGACACCACAGTAAGGACCAGGGCTGGACTAGACACCACAGTAAGGACCAGGGCTGGACTAGACACCACAGTAAGGACCAGGGCTGGACTAGACACCACAGTAAGGAAGGGGGACCAGGACTGGACTAGACACCACAGTAAGGACCAGGGCTGGACTAGACACCACAGTGAGGAGCAGGGCTGGACTAGACACCACAGTAAGGACCAGGGCTGGACTAGACACCAGAGTAAGGAAGGGGGACCAGGGCTGGACTAGACACCACAGTAAGGACCAGGGCTGGACTAGACACCACAGTAAGGAAGGGGGACCAGGGCTGGACGAGACACCACAGTAAGGACCAGGGCTGGACTAGACACCACAGTAAGGACCAGGGATGGACTAGACACCACAGTAAGGAAGGGGACCAGGGCTGGACTAGACAACACAGTAAGGAAGGGGACCAGGGCTGGACTAGACACCACAGTAAGGAAGGGGGACCAGGACTGGACTAGACACCACAGTAAGGAACAGTGCTGGTCTAGACACCACAATAAGGACCAGGGCTGGGCTAGAAACCACAATAAGGACCAGGGCTGGACTAGACACCACAGTAAGGACCAGGACTGGACTAGACACCACAGTAAGGAGGGGGACCAGGGCTGGACTAGACACCACAGTAAGGACCAGGGCTGGACTAGACACCACAGTAAGGACCAGGGCTGGACTAGACACCACAGTAAGGACCAGGACTGGACTAGACACCACAGTAAGGAGGGGGAACAGGGCTGGACTAGACACCACAGTAAGGACCAGGGCTGGACTAGACACCACAGTAAGGACCAGGGCTGGACTAGACACCACAGTAAGGACCAGGGCTGGACTAGACACCACAGTAAGGAAGGGGGACCAGGACTGGACTACACACCACAGTAAGGACCAGGGCTGGTCTAGACACCACAGTGAGGAGCAGGGCTGGACTAGACACCACAGTAAGGACCAGGGCTGGACTAGACACCAGAGTAAGGAAGGGGGACCAGGGCTGGACTAGACACCACAGTAAGGACCAGGGCTGGACTAGACACCACAGTAAGGAAGGGGGACCAGGGCTGGATGAGACACCACAGTAAGGACCAGGGCTGGACTAGACACCACAATAAGGACCAGGGATGGACTAGACACCACAGTAAGGAAGGGGACCAGGGCTGGACTAGACAACACAGTAAGGAAGGGGACCAGGGCTGGACTAGACACCACAGTAAGGAAGGGGGACCAGGACTGGACTAGACACCACAGTAAGGAACAGTGCTGGTCTAGACACCACAATAAGGACCAGGGCTGGACTAGAAACCACAATAAGGACCAGGGCTGGACTAGACACCACAGTAAGGACCAGGGCTGGACTATACACCACAGTAAGGACCAGGACTGGACTAGACACCACAGTAAGGAGGGGGACCAGGACTGGACTAGACACCACAGTAAGGACCAGGGCTGGACTAGACACCACAGTGAGGACCAGGGCTGGACTAGACACCACAGTAAGGACCAGGGCTGGACTAGACACCAGAGTAAGGAAGGGGGACCAGGGCTGGACTAGACACCACAGTAAGGACCAGGGCTGGACTAGACACCACAGTAAGGAAGGGGGACCAGGGCTGGACGAGACACCACAGTAAGGACCAGGGCTGGACTAGACACCACAGTAAGGACCAGGGCTGGACAAGACACCACAGTAAGAACCAGGGCTGGACTAGACACCACAGTAAGGACCAGGGCTGGACTAGAAAACAGAGTAAGGAAGGGGGACCAGGGCTGGACTAGACACCACAGTAAGGACCAGGGCTGGACTAGACACCACAGTAAGGAAGGGGGACCGTGGCTGGACTAGACACCACAGTAAGGACCAGGGCTGGACTAGACACCACAGTAAGGAAGGGGGACCAGGGCTGGACGAGACACCACAGTAAGGACCAGGGCTGGACTAGACACCACAGTAAGGAAGGGGGACCAGGGCTGGACTAGACGCCACAGTAAGGACCAGGACTGGACTAGACACCACAGTAGGGAGGGGGACCAGGGCTGGACGAGACACCACAGTAAGGACCAGGGCTAGACTAGACACCACAGTAAGGACCAGGGCTGGACTAGACACCACAGTAAGGACCAGGGCTGGACTAGACACCAGAGTAAGGAAGGGGGACCAGGGCTGGACTAGACACCACAGTAAGGAATAGGCTGGACTAGACACCACAGTAAGCAAGGGGGACCAGGGATGGACTAGACACCACAGTAAGAACCATGGCTGGACTAGACACCACAGTAAGGACCAGGGATGGACTAGACACCACAGTAAGAACCATGGCTGGACTAGACACAGCAGTAAGGAAGGGGACCAGGGCTGGACAAGACACCACAGTAAGGAAGGGCACCAGGGCTGGACTAGACACCACAGTAAGGACCAGGGCTGGACTAGACACCAAAATAAGGACCAGGGCTGGACTAGACACCACAGTAAGGACCACGGCTGGACTAGACACCACAGTAAGGAAAAGTGCTGGACTAGACACCACAGTAAGGACCAGGGCTGGACTAGACAACACAGTAAGGACCAGGGCTGGACTAGACATCACAGTAAGGACCAGGGCTGGACTAGACACCACAATAAGGACCAGGGCTGGACTAGACACCACAGTAAGGACTAGGGCTGGACTAGACACGACAGTAAGGAAAAGTGCTGGACTAGACACCACAGTAAGGACCAGGGCTGGACTAGACAACACAGTAAGGACCAGGGCTGGACTAGACACCACAGTAAGGACCAGGTCTGGACTAGACACCACAGTAAGGAAGGGGGACCAGGACTGGACTAGACACCACAGTAAGGACCAGGGCTGGACTAGACACCACAGTAAGGAAGGGGGACCAGGACTGGACTAGACACCACAGTAAGGACCAGGGCTGGACTAGACACCACAGTAAGGACCAGGGCCAGACTAGACACCACAGTAAGGACCAGGAATGGACTAGACACCACAGTAAGGAAAGGGGACCAGGACTGGACTAGACACCACAATAAAGACCGGGGCTGGACTAGACACCAGAGTAAGGAAGGGGGACCAGTGCTGGACTAGACACCACAGTAAGGACCAGGGCTTGACTAGACACCACAGTAAGGAAGGGGGACCGGACTGGACGAGACACCACAGTAAGGACCAGGGCTGGAATAGACACCACAGTAAGGACCAGGGCTGGACTAGACACCACAATAAGGACCAGGGCTGGACTAGACACCACAGTAAGGACCAGGGCTGGACTAGACACCACAGTAAGGACCAGGACTGGACTAGACACCACAGTAAGGAGGGGGACCAGGGCTGGACTAGACACCACAGTAAGGACCAGGGCTGGACTAGACACCACAGTAAGGAAAAGTGCTGGACTAGACACCACAGTAAGGACCAGGGCTGGACTAGACAACACAGTAAGGACCAGGGCTGGACTAGACACCACAGTAAGGACCAGGTCTGGACTAGACACCACAGTAAGGAAGGGGGACCAGGACTGGACTAGACACCACAGTAAGGACCAGGGCTGGACTAGACACCACAGTAAGGAAGGGGGACCAGGACTGGACTAGACACCACAGTAAGGACCAGGGCTGGACTAGACACCACAGTAAGGACCAGGGCCAGAATAGATAACACAGTAAGGACCAGGAATGGACTAGACACCACAGTAAGGAAAGGGGACCAGGACTGGACTAGACACCACAATAAAGACCAGGGCTGGACTAGACACCAGAGTAAGGAAGGGGGACCAGTGCTGGACTAGACACCACAGTAAGGACCAGGGCTTGACTAGACACCACAGTAAGGAAGGGGGACCGGACTGGACGAGACACCACAGTAAGGACCAGGGCTGGAATAGACACCACAGTAAGGACCAGGGCTGGACTAGACACCACAATAAGGACCAGGGCTGGACTAGACACCACAGTAAGGACCAGGGCTGGACTAGACACCACAGTAAGGACCAGGACTGGACTAGACACCACAGTAAGGAGGGGGGCCAGGGCTGGACTAGACACCACAGTAAGGACCAGGGCTGGACTAGACACCACAGTAAGGACCAGGACTGGACTAGACACCACAGTAAGGAGGGGGACCAGGGCTGGACTAGACACCACAGTAAGGACCAGGGCTGGACTAGACACCACAGTAAGGACCAGGGCTGGACTAGACACCACAGTAAGGACCAGGGCTGGACTAGACACCACAGTAAGGAAGGGGGACCAGGACTGGACTAGACACCACAGTAAGGACCAGGGCTGGACTAGACACCACAGTGAGGAGCAGGGCTGGACTAGACACCACAGTAAGGACCAGGGCTGGACTAGACACCAGAGTAAGGAAGGGGGACCAGGGCTGGACTAGACACCACAGTAAGGACCAGGGCTGGACTAGACACCACAGTAAGGAAGGGGGACCAGGGCTGGACGAGACACCACAGTAAGGACCAGGGCTGGACTAGACACCACAGTAAGGACCAGGGATGGACTAGACACCACAGTAAGGAAGGGGACCAGGGCTGGACTAGACAACACAGTAAGGAAGGGGACCAGGGCTGGACTAGACACCACAGTAAGGAAGGGGGACCAGGACTGGACTAGACACCACAGTAAGGAACAGTGCTGGTCTAGACACCACAATAAGGACCAGGGCTGGGCTAGAAACCACAATAAGGACCAGGGCTGGACTAGACACCACAGTAAGGACCAGGACTGGACTAGACACCACAGTAAGGAGGGGGACCAGGGCTGGACTAGACACCACAGTAAGGACCAGGGCTGGACTAGACACCACAGTAAGGACCAGGGCTGGACTAGACACCACAGTAAGGACCAGGACTGGACTAGACACCACAGTAAGGAGGGGGAACAGGGCTGGACTAGACACCACAGTAAGGACCAGGGCTGGACTAGACACCACAGTAAGGACCAGGGCTGGACTAGACACCACAGTAAGGACCAGGGCTGGACTAGACACCACAGTAAGGAAGGGGGACCAGGACTGGACTACACACCACAGTAAGGACCAGGGCTGGTCTAGACACCACAGTGAGGAGCAGGGCTGGACTAGACACCACAGTAAGGACCAGGGCTGGACTAGACACCAGAGTAAGGAAGGGGGACCAGGGCTGGACTAGACACCACAGTAAGGACCAGGGCTGGACTAGACACCACAGTAAGGAAGGGGGACCAGGGCTGGATGAGACACCACAGTAAGGACCAGGGCTGGACTAGACACCACAATAAGGACCAGGGATGGACTAGACACCACAGTAAGGAAGGGGACCAGGGCTGGACTAGACAACACAGTAAGGAAGGGGACCAGGGCTGGACTAGACACCACAGTAAGGAAGGGGGACCAGGACTGGACTAGACACCACAGTAAGGAACAGTGCTGGTCTAGACACCACAATAAGGACCAGGGCTGGACTAGAAACCACAATAAGGACCAGGGCTGGACTAGACACCACAGTAAGGACCAGGGCTGGACTATACACCACAGTAAGGACCAGGACTGGACTAGACACCACAGTAAGGAGGGGGACCAGGACTGGACTAGACACCACAGTAAGGACCAGGGCTGGACTAGACACCACAGTGAGGACCAGGGCTGGACTAGACACCACAGTAAGGACCAGGGCTGGACTAGACACCAGAGTAAGGAAGGGGGACCAGGGCTGGACTAGACACCACAGTAAGGACCAGGGCTGGACTAGACACCACAGTAAGGAAGGGGGACCAGGGCTGGACGAGACACCACAGTAAGGACCAGGGCTGGACTAGACACCACAGTAAGGACCAGGGCTGGACAAGACACCACAGTAAGAACCAGGGCTGGACTAGACACCACAGTAAGGACCAGGGCTGGACTAGAAAACAGAGTAAGGAAGGGGGACCAGGGCTGGACTAGACACCACAGTAAGGACCAGGGCTGGACTAGACACCACAGTAAGGAAGGGGGACCGTGGCTGGACTAGACACCACAGTAAGGACCAGGGCTGGACTAGACACCACAGTAAGGAAGGGGGACCAGGGCTGGACGAGACACCACAGTAAGGACCAGGGCTGGACTAGACACCACAGTAAGGAAGGGGGACCAGGGCTGGACTAGACGCCACAGTAAGGACCAGGACTGGACTAGACACCACAGTAGGGAGGGGGACCAGGGCTGGACAAGACACCACAGTAAGGACCAGGGCTAGACTAGACACCACAGTAAGGACCAGGGCTGGACTAGACACCACAGTAAGGACCAGGGCTGGACTAGACACCAGAGTAAGGAAGGGGGACCAGGGCTGGACTAGACACCACAGTAAGGAATAGGCTGGACTAGACACCACAGTAAGCAAGGGGGACCAGGGATGGACTAGACACCACAGTAAGAACCATGGCTGGACTAGACACCACAGTAAGGACCAGGGATGGACTAGACACCACAGTAAGAACCATGGCTGGACTAGACACAGCAGTAAGGAAGGGGACCAGGGCTGGACAAGACACCACAGTAAGGAAGGGCACCAGGGCTGGACTAGACACCACAGTAAGGACCAGGGCTGGACTAGACACCAAAATAAGGACCAGGGCTGGACTAGACACCACAGTAAGGACCACGGCTGGACTAGACACCACAGTAAGGAAAAGTGCTGGACTAGACACCACAGTAAGGACCAGGGCTGGACTAGACAACACAGTAAGGACCAGGGCTGGACTAGACATCACAGTAAGGACCAGGGCTGGACTAGACACCACAATAAGGACCAGGGCTGGACTAGACACCACAGTAAGGACTAGGGCTGGACTAGACACGACAGTAAGGAAAAGTGCTGGACTAGACACCACAGTAAGGACCAGGGCTGGACTAGACAACACAGTAAGGACCAGGGCTGGACTAGACACCACAGTAAGGACCAGGTCTGGACTAGACACCACAGTAAGGAAGGGGGACCAGGACTGGACTAGACACCACAGTAAGGACCAGGGCTGGACTAGACACCACAGTAAGGAAGGGGGACCAGGACTGGACTAGACACCACAGTAAGGACCAGGGCTGGACTAGACACCACAGTAAGGACCAGGGCCAGACTAGACACCACAGTAAGGACCAGGAATGGACTAGACACCACAGTAAGGAAAGGGGACCAGGACTGGACTAGACACCACAATAAAGACCGGGGCTGGACTAGACACCAGAGTAAGGAAGGGGGACCAGTGCTGGACTAGACACCACAGTAAGGACCAGGGCTTGACTAGACACCACAGTAAGGAAGGGGGACCGGACTGGACGAGACACCACAGTAAGGACCAGGGCTGGAATAGACACCACAGTAAGGACCAGGGCTGGACTAGACACCACAATAAGGACCAGGGCTGGACTAGACACCACAGTAAGGACCAGGGCTGGACTAGACACCACAGTAAGGACCAGGACTGGACTAGACACCACAGTAAGGAGGGGGACCAGGGCTGGACTAGACACCACAGTAAGGACCAGGGCTGGACTAGACACCACAGTAAGGAAAAGTGCTGGACTAGACACCACAGTAAGGACCAGGGCTGGACTAGACAACACAGTAAGGACCAGGGCTGGACTAGACACCACAGTAAGGACCAGGTCTGGACTAGACACCACAGTAAGGAAGGGGGACCAGGACTGGACTAGACACCACAGTAAGGACCAGGGCTGGACTAGACACCACAGTAAGGAAGGGGGACCAGGACTGGACTAGACACCACAGTAAGGACCAGGGCTGGACTAGACACCACAGTAAGGACCAGGGCCAGAATAGATAACACAGTAAGGACCAGGAATGGACTAGACACCACAGTAAGGAAAGGGGACCAGGACTGGACTAGACACCACAATAAAGACCAGGGCTGGACTAGACACCAGAGTAAGGAAGGGGGACCAGTGCTGGACTAGACACCACAGTAAGGACCAGGGCTTGACTAGACACCACAGTAAGGAAGGGGGACCGGACTGGACGAGACACCACAGTAAGGACCAGGGCTGGAATAGACACCACAGTAAGGACCAGGGCTGGACTAGACACCACAATAAGGACCAGGGCTGGACTAGACACCACAGTAAGGACCAGGGCTGGACTAGACACCACAGTAAGGACCAGGACTGGACTAGACACCACAGTAAGGAGGGGGGCCAGGGCTGGACTAGACACCACAGTAAGGACCAGGGCTGGACTAGACACCACAGTAAGGAAAAGTGCTGAACTAGAAACCACAGTAAGGACCAGGGCTGGACTAGACACCACAGTAAGGAAGGGGGACCAGGACTCGACTAGACACCACAGTATGGACCAGGGCTGGACGAGACAACACAGCAAGGACCAGGGCTAGACTAGACACCACAGTAAGGAAGGGGAACCAGGACTGGACTAGACACCACAGTAAGGACCAGGGCTGGACTAGACACCACAGTAAGGAAGGGGGACCAGGGCTGGACGAGACACCACAGTAAGGACCAGGGCTGGACTAGACAACAGAGTAAGGAAGGGGGACCAGGGCTGGACTAGACACCACAGTAAGGACCAGGGCTGGACTAGACACCACAGTAAGGAAGGGGGACCAGGGCTGGAAGAGACACCACAGTAAGGACCAGGGCTGGACTAGACACCACAGTAAGGACCACGGCTGGACCAGACACCACAGTAAGGACCAGGGCTGGACTAGACACAACAGTAAGGACCAGGACTGGACTAGACACCACAGTAAGGAGGGGGACCAGGGCTGGACTAGACACCACAGTAAGGACCAGGGCTGGACTAGACACCACAGTAAGGAAAAGTGCTGGATGAGACACCACAGTAAGGACCAGGGCTGGACTAGACACCACAGTAAGGAAGGGGGACCAGGACTCGACTAGACACCACAGTAAGGACCAGGGCTGGACGAGACAACACAGCAAGGACCAGGGCTAGACTAGACACCACAGTAAGGAAGGGGAACCAGGACTGGACTAGACACCACAGTAAGGACCAGGGCTGGACTAGACACCACAGTAAGGAAGGGGGACCAGGGCTGGACGAGACACCACAGTAAGGACCACGGCTGGACTAGACAACAGAGTAAGGAAGGGGGACCAGGGCTGGACTAGACACCACAGTAAGGACCAGGGCTGGACTAGACACCACAGTAAGGAAGGGGGACCAGGGCTGGAAGAGACACCACAGTAAGGACCAGGGCTGGACTAGACACCACAGTAAGGACCAGGGCTGGACTAGACACCACAATAAGGACCAGGGCTGGACTAGACACCACAGTAAGGACCAGGGCTGGACTAGACACCACAGTAAGGAAAAGTGCTGGACTAGACACCACAGTAAGGACCAGGGCTGGACTAGACAACACAGTAAGGACCAGGGCTGGACTAGACACCACAGTAAGGACCAGGTCTGGACTAGACACCACAATAAGGACCAGGGCTGGACTAGACACCACAGTAAGGACCAGGGCTGGACTAGACACCACAGTAAGGACCACGGCTGGACTAGACACCACAGTAAGGAGGGGGACCAGGGCTGGACTAGACACCACAGTAAGGACCAGGGCTGGACTAGACACCACAGTAAGGAAAAGTGCTGGACTAGACACCACAGTAAGGACCAGGGCTGGACTAGACACCACAGTAAGGAAGGGGGACCAGGACTCGACTAGACACCACAGTATGGACCAGGGCTGGACGAGACAACACAGCAAGGACCAGGGCTAGACTAGACACCACAGTAAGGAAGGGGAACCAGGACTGGACTAGACACCACAGTAAGGACCAGGGCTGGACTAGACACCACAGTAAGGAAGGGGGACCAGGGCTGGACGAGACACCACAGTAAGGACCAGGGCTGGACTAGACACCACAGTAAGGACCAGGGCTGGACTAGACACCACAATAAGGACCAGGGCTGGACTAGACACCACAGTAAGGAAAAGTGCTGGACTAGACACCACAGTAAGGACCAGGGCTGGACTAGACACCACAGTAAGGAAGGGGGACCAGGACTCGACTAGACACCACAGTATGGACCAGGGCTGGACGAGACAACACAGCAAGGACCAGGGCTGGACTAGACACCACAGTAAGGACCAGGGCTGGACTAGACACCACAGTAAGGAAGGGGGACCAGGACTCGACTAGACACCACAGTATGGACCAGGGCTGGACTAGACACCACAGTAAGGACCAGGGCTGGACTAGACACCACAGTAAGGACCAGGACTGGACTAGACACCACAGTAAGGAGGGGGACCAGGGCTGGACTAGACACCACAGTAAGGACCAGGGCTGGACTAGACACCACAGTAAGGAAAAGTGCTGGACTAGACACCACAGTAAGGACCAGGGCTGGACTAGACACCACAGTAAGGAAGGGGGACCAGGACTCGACTAGACACCACAGTATGGACCAGGGCTGGACGAGACAACACAGCAAGGACCAGGGCTAGACTAGACACCACAGTAAGGAAGGGGAACCAGGACTGGACTAGACACCACAGTAAGGACCAGGGCTGGACTAGACACCACAGTAAGGAAGGGGGACCAGGGCTGGACGAGACACCACAGTAAGGACCAGGGCTGGACTAGACAACAGAGTAAGGAAGGGGGACCAGGGCTGGACTAGACACCACAGTAAGGACCAGGGCTGGACTAGACACCACAGTAAGGAAGGGGGACCAGGGCTGGAAGTGACACCACAGTAAGGACCAGGGCTGGACTAGACACCACAGTAAGGACCAGGGCTGGACTAGACACCACAGTAAGGACCAGGGCTGGACTAGACACCACAGTAAGGACCAGGACTGGACTAGACACCACAGTAAGGAGGGGGACCAGGGCTGGACTAGACACCAGAGTAAGGAACATGGACCAGGGCTGGACTAGACACCATAGTAAGGATCAGGGCTGGACTAGACACCACAGTAAGGAAGGGCGACCAGGGCTGGACGAGACACCACAGTAAGGACCAGGGCTGGACTAGACAACAGAGTAAGGAAGGGGGACCAGGGCTGGACTAGACACCACAGTAAGGACCAGGGCTGGACTAGACACCACAGTAAGGAAGGGGGACCAGGGCTGGAAGAGACACCACAGTAAGGACCAGGGCTGGACTAGACACCACAGTAAGGATCAGGGCTGGACTAGACACCACAATAAGGACCAGGGCTGGACTAGACACCACAGTAAGGAACAGGGCTGGACTAGACACCACAGTAAGGAAAAGTGCTGGACTAGACACCACAGTAAGGACCAGGGCTGGACTAGACAACACAGTAAGGACCAGGGCTGGACTAGACACCACAGTAAGGACCAGGTCTGGACTAGACACCACAATAAGGACCAGGGCTGGACTAGACACCACAGTAAGGACCAGGGCTGGACTAGACACCACAGTAAGGACCAGGACTGGACTAGACACCACAGTAAGGAGGGGGACCAGGGCTGGACTAGACACCACAGTAAGGACCAGGGCTGGACTAGACACCACAGTAAGCAAAAGTGCTGGACTAGACACCACAGTAAGGACCAGGGCTGGACTAGACACCACAGTAAGGAAGGGGGACCAGGACTCGACTAGACACCACAGTATGGACCAGGGCTGGACGAGACAACACAGCAAGGACCAGGGCTAGACTAGACACCACAGTAAGGAAGGGGAACCAGGACTGGACTAGACACCACAGTAAGGACCAGGGCTGGACTAGACACCACAGTAAGGAAGGGGGACCAGGGCTGGACGAGACACCACAGTAAGGACCAGGGCTGGACTAGACAACAGAGTAAGGAAGGGGGACCAGGGCTGGACTAGACACCACAGTAAGGACCAGGGCTGGACTAGACACCACAGTAAGGAAGGGGGACCAGGGCTGGAAGTGACACCACAGTAAGGACCAGGGCTGGACTAGACACCACAGTAAGGACCAGGGCTGGACTAGACACCACAGTAAGGACCAGGGCTGGACTAGACACCACAGTAAGGACCAGGACTGGACTAGACACCACAGTAAGGAGGGGGACCAGGGCTGGACTAGACACCACAGTAAGGAACATGGACCAGGGCTGGACTAGACACCACAGTAAGGATCAGGGCTGGACTAGACACCACAGTAAGGAAGGGGGACCAGGGATGGACTAGACTTCGCAGTAAGAACCAGGGCTGGACTAGACACCACAGTAAGACCAGGGCTGGACTAGACACCACAGTAAGGTAGGAGACCAGGGCTGGACTAGACACCACAGTAAGGAATGGGACTAGGGCTGGACTAGACACCACAGTAAGGAAGGGGACCAGGGCTGGACTAGACACCACAGTAAGGAAGGGGACCAGGGCTGGACTAGACACCACAGCAAGGACCAGGGCTGGACTAGACACCACAGTAAGGTCCAGAGCTGGACTAGACACCACAGTAAGGTCCAGATCTGGACTAGACACCACAGTAAGGACCAGGACTGGACTAGACACCACATTAAAGAGGGGGACCAGGGCTGGACAAGACACCACAGTAAGGATCAGGGCTGGACTAGTTACCACAGTAAGGAGGGGGACCGGGGCTGGACTAGACACCAAAGTAAGGTCCAGAGCTGGACTAGACACCACAGTAAGGACCAGGGCTGGACTAGACACCACAGTAAGGACCACGGCTGGACCAGACACCACAGTAAGGACCAGGGCTTGACTAGATACCACAGTAAGGACCAGGACTGGACTAGACACCACAGTAAGGAGGGGGACCAGGGCTGGACTAGACACCACAGTAAGGACCAGGGCTGGACTAGACACCACAGTAAGGAAAAGTGCTGGACGAGACACCACAGTAAGGACCAGGGCTGGACTAGACACCACAGTAAGGAAGGGGGACCAGGACTCGACTAGACACCACAGTAAGGACCAGGGCTGGACGAGACAACACAGCAAGGACCAGGGCTAGACTAGACACCACAGTAAGGAAGGGGAACCAGGACTGGACTAGACACCACAGTAAGGACCACGGCTGGACCAGACACCACAGTAAGGACCAGGGCTGGACTAGATACCACAGTAAGGACCAGGGCTGAACTAGACACCACAGTAAGGACCAGGGCTGCACTAGACACCACAGTCAGGACCAGGACTGGACTAGACACCACAGTAAGGAGGGGGACCAGGGCTGGACCAGACACCACATTAAGGACCAGGGCAGGACTATACACCACAGTAAGGAGGGGGACCGTGGCTGGACTAGACACCACAGTAAGGACCAGGGCTGGACTAGACACCACAGTAAAGACAAGGGCTGGACTAGACACCACAGTAAGGAAGGGGGAGTATGGCTGGACTAGACACCACAGTAAGGACCAGGGCTGGACTAGACACCACAGTAAGGACCAGGGCTGGACTAGACACCACAGTAAGTTCCAGAGCTGGACTAGACACCACAGTAGGGAAGGGGGAGTAGGGCTGGACTAGACACCACAGTAAGGACCAGGGCTGGACTAGACACCACGGTAAGGACCAGGGCTGGACTAGACACCACAGTAAGGACCAGGACTGGACTAGACACCACAGTAAGGAGGGGGACCAGGGCTGGACTAGACACCACAGTAAGGACCAGGGCTGGACTAGACACCACAGTAAGGACCAGGGCTGGACTAGACACCACAGTAAGGACCAGGGCTGGACTAGACACCACAGTAAGTTCCAGAGCTGGACTAGACACCACAGTAGGGAAGGAGGAGTAGGGCTGGACTAGACACCACAGTAAGGACCAGGGCTGGACTAGACACCACGGTAAGGACCAGGGCTGGACTAGACACCACAGTAAGGACCAGGGCTGGACTAGACACCACGGTAAGGACCAGGGCTGGACTAGACACCACAGTAAGGACCAGGGCTGGACTAGACACCACAGTAAGGACCAGGACTGGACTAGACACCACAGTAAGGAGGGGGACCAGGGCTGGACTAGACACCACAGTAAGGAACATGGACCAGGGCTGGACTAGACACCACAGTAAGGATCAGGGCTGGACTAGACACCACAGTAAGGAAGGGGGACCAGGGATGGACTAGACTTCGCAGTAAGAACCAGGGCTGGACTAGACACCACAGTAAGACCAGGGCTGGACTAGACACCACAGTAAGGTAGGAGACCAGGGCTGGACTAGACACCACAGTAAGGAATGGGACCAGGGCTGGACTAGACACCACAGTAAGGAAGGGGACCAGGGCTGGACTAGACACCACAGTAAGGAAGGGGACCAGGGCTGGACTAGACACCACAGCAAGGACCAGGGCTGGACTAGACACCACAGTAAGGTCCAGAGCTGGACTAGACACCACAGTAAGGTCCAGATCTGGACTAGACACCACAGTAAGGACCAGGACTGGACTAGACACCACATTAAAGAGGGGGACCAGGGCTGGACAAGACACCACAGTAAGGATCAGGGCTGGACTAGTTACCACAGTAAGGAGGGGGACCGGGGCTGGACTAGACACCAAAGTAAGGTCCAGAGCTGGACTAGACACCACAGTAAGGACCAGGGCTGGACTAGACACCACAGTAAGGACCACGGCTGGACCAGACACCACAGTAAGGACCAGGGCTTGACTAGATACCACAGTAAGGACCAGGACTGGACTAGACACCACAGTAAGGAGGGGGACCAGGGCTGGACTAGACACCACAGTAAGGACCAGGGCTGGACTAGACACCACAGTAAGGAAAAGTGCTGGACGAGACACCACAGTAAGGACCAGGGCTGGACTAGACACCACAGTAAGGAAGGGGGACCAGGACTCGACTAGACACCACAGTAAGGACCAGGGCTGGACGAGACAACACAGCAAGGACCAGGGCTAGACTAGACACCACAGTAAGGAAGGGGAACCAGGACTGGACTAGACACCACAGTAAGGACCACGGCTGGACCAGACACCACAGTAAGGACCAGGGCTGGACTAGATACCACAGTAAGGACCAGGGCTGAACTAGACACCACAGTAAGGACCAGGGCTGCACTAGACACCACAGTCAGGACCAGGACTGGACTAGACACCACAGTAAGGAGGGGGACCAGGGCTGGACCAGACACCACATTAAGGACCAGGGCAGGACTATACACCACAGTAAGGAGGGGGACCGTGGCTGGACTAGACACCACAGTAAGGAAAAGTGCTGGACGAGACACCACAGTAAGGACCAGGGCTGGACTAGACACCACAGTAAGGAAGGGGGACCAGGACTCGACTAGACACCACAGTAAGGACCAGGGCTGGACTAGACACCACAGAAAGGAAGGGGGACCAGGACTCGACTAGACACCACAGTAAGGACCAGGGCTGGACGAGACAACACAGCAAGGACCAGGGCTAGACTAGACACCACAGTAAGGAAGGGGAACCAGGACTGGACTAGACACCACAGTAAGGACCAGGGCTGGACTAGACACCACAGTAAGGAAGGGGGACCAGGGCTGGACGAGACACCACAGTAAGGACCAGGGCTGGACTAGACAACAGAGTAAGGAAGGGGGACCAGGGCTGGACTAGACACCACAGTAAGGACCAAGGCTGGACTAGACACCACAGTAAGGAAGGGGGACCAGGGCTGGAAGAGACACCACAGTAAGGACCAGGGCTGGACTAGACACCACAGTAAGGACCAGGGCTGGACTAGACACCACAATAAGGACCAGGGCTGGACTAGACACCACAGTAAGGACCAGGGCTGGACTAGACACCACAGTAAGGAAAAGTGCTGGACTAGACACCACAGTAAGGACCAGGGCTGGACTAGACAACACAGTATGGACCAGGGCTGGACTAGACACCACAGTAAGGACCAGGTCTGGACTAGACACCACAATAAGGACCAGGGCTGGACTAGACACCACAGTAAGGATCAGGGCTGGACTAGACACCACAGTAAGGACCAGGACTGGACTAGACACCACAGTAAGGAGGGGGACCAGGGCTGGACTAGACACCACAGTAAGGACCAGGGCTGGACTAGACACCACAGTAAGGAAAAGTGCTGGACTAGACACCACAGTAAGGACCAGGGCCTGACTAGACACCACAGTAAGGAAGGGGGACCAGGACTCGACTAGACACCACAGTATGGACCAGGGCTGGACGAGACAACACAGCAAGGACCAGGGCTAGACTAGACACCACAGTAAGGAAGGGGAACCAGGACTGGACTAGACACCACAGTAAGGACCAGGGCTGGACTAGACACCACAGTAAGGAAGGGGGACCAGGGCTGGACGAGACACCACAGTAAGGACCAGGGCTGGACTAGACAACAGAGTAAGGAAGGGGGACCAGGGCTGGACTAGACACCACAGTAAGGACCAGGGCTGGACTAGACACCACAGTAAGGAAGGGGGACCAGGGCTGGAAGTGACACCACAGTAAGGACCAGGGCTGGACTAGACAACACAGTAAGGACCAGGGCTGGACTAGACACCACAGTAAGGACCAGGGCTGGACTAGACACCACAGTAAGGACCAGGACTGGACTAGACACCACAGTAAGGAGGGGGACCAGGGCTGGACTAGACACCACAGTAAGGAACATGGACCAGGGCTGGACTAGACACCACAGTAAGGATCAGGGCTGGACTAGACACCACAGTAAGGAAGGGGGACCAGGGATGGACTAGACTTCACAGTAAGAACCAGGGCTGGACTAGACACCACAGTAAGACCAGGGCTGGACTAGACACCACAGTAAGGTAGGAGACCAGGGCTGGACTAGACACCACAGTAAGGAATGGGACCAGGGCTGGACTAGACACCACAGTAAGGAAGGGGACCAGGGCTGGACTAGACACCACAGTAAGGAAGGGGACCAGGGCTGGACTAGACACCACAGCAAGGACCAGGGCTGGACTAGACACCACAGTAAGGTCCAGAGCTGGACTAGACACCACAGTAAGGTCCAGATCTGGACTAGACACCACAGTAAGGACCAGGACTGGACTAGACACCACATTAAAGAGGGGGACCAGGGCTGGACAAGACACCACAGTAAGGATCAGGGCTGGACTAGTTACCACAGTAAGGAGGGGGACCGGGGCTGGACTAGACACCAAAGTAAGGTCCAGAGCTGGACTAGACACCACAGTAAGGACCAGGGCTGGACTAGACACCACAGTAAGGACCACGGCTGGACCAGACACCACAGTAAGGACCAGGGCTTGACTAGATACCACAGTAAGGACCAGGACTGGACTAGACACCACAGTAAGGAGGGGGACCAGGGCTGGACTAGACACCACAGTAAGGACCAGGGCTGAACTAGACACCACAGTAAGGACCAGGGCTGCACTAGACACCACAGTCAGGACCAGGACTGGACTAGACACCACAGTAAGGAGGGGGACCAGGGCTGGACCAGACACCACATTAAGGACCAGGGCTGGACTATACACCACAGTAAGGAGGGGGACCGTGGCTGGACTAGACACCACAGTAAGGACCAGGGCTGGACTAGACACCACAGTAAAGACCAGGGCTGGACTAGACACCACAGTAAGGAAGGGGGAGTATGGCTGGACTAGACACCACAGTAAGGACCAGGGCTGGACTAGACACCACAGTAAGGACCAGGGCTGGACTAGACACCACAGTAAGTTCCAGAGCTGGACTAGACACCACAGTAGGGAAGGGGGAGTAGGGCTGGACTAGACACCACAGTAAGGACCAGGGCTGGACTAGACACCACGGTAAGGACTAGGGCTGGACTAGACACCACAGTAAGGACCAGGACTGGACTAGACACCACAGTAAGGAGGGGGACCAGGGCTGGACTAGACACCACAGTAAGGACCAGGGCTGGACTAGACACCACAGTAAGGACCAGGGCTGGACTAGACACCACAGTAAGGACCAGGGCTGGACTAGACACCACAGTAAGTTCCAGAGCTGGACTAGACACCACAGTAGGGAAGGAGGAGTAGGGCTGGACTAGACAACACAGTAAGGACCAAGGCTGGACTAGACACCACGGTAAGGACCAGGGCTGGACTAGACACCACAGTAAGGACCAGGGCTGGACTAGACACCACGGTAAGGACCAGGGCTGGACTAGACACCACAGTAAGGAAGGGGGACCAGGGCTGGACTAGACACCACAGTAAGGACCAGGGCTGGACTAGACACCACAGTAAGGAAGGGGGACCAGGGCTGGAAGAGACACCACAGTAAGGACCAGGGCTGGACTAGACACCACAGTAAGGACCACGGCTGGACCAGACACCACAGTAAGGACCAGGGCTGGACTAGACACCACAGTAAGGACCAGGACTGGACTAGACACCACAGTAAGGAGGGGGACCAGGGCTGGACTAGACACCACAGTAAGGACCAGGGCTGGACTAGACACCACAGTAAGGAAAAGTGCTGGACGAGACACCACAGTAAGGACCAGGGCTGGACTAGACACCACAGTAAGGAAGGGGGACCAGGACTCGACTAGACACCACAGTAAGGACCAGGGCTGGACGAGACAACACAGCAAGGACCAGGGCTAGACTAGACACCACAGTAAGGAAGGGGAACCAGGACTGGACTAGACACCACAGTAAGGACCAGGGCTGGACTAGACACCACAGTAAGGAAGGGGGACCAGGGCTGGACGAGACACCACAGTAAGGACCAGGGCTGGACTAGACAACAGAGTAAGGAAGGGGGACCAGGGCTGGACTAGACACCACAGTAAGGACCAGGGCTGGACTAGACACCACAGTAAGGAAGGGGGACCAGGGCTGGAAGAGACACCACAGTAAGGACCAGGGCTGGACTAGACACCACAGTAAGGACCAGGGCTGGACTAGACACCACAATAAGGACCAGGGCTGGACTAGACACCACAGTAAGGACCAGGGCTGGACTAGACACCACAGTAAGGAAAAGTGCTGGACTAGACACCACAGTAAGGACCAGGGCTGGACTAGACAACACAGTAAGGACCAGGGCTGGACTAGACACCACAGTAAGGACCAGGTCTGGACTAGACACCACAATAAGGACCAGGGCTGGACTAGACACCACAGTAAGGACCAGGGCTGGACTAGACACCACAGTAAGGACCAGGACTGGAATAGACACCACAGTAAGGAGGGGGACCAGGGCTGGACTAGACACCACAGTAAGAACCAGGGCTGGACTAGACACCACAGTAAGGAAAAGTGCTGGACTAGACACCACAGTAAGGACCAGGGCTGGACTAGACACCACAGTAAGGAAGGGGGACCAGGACTCGACTAGACACCACAGTATGGACCAGGGCTGGACGAGACAACACAGCAAGGACCAGGGCTAGACTAGACACCACAGTAAGGAAGGGGAACCAGGACTGGACTAGACACCACAGTAAGGACCAGGGCTGGACTAGACACCACAGTAAGGAAGGGGGACCAGGGCTGGAAGAGACACCACAGTAAGGACCAGGGCTGGACTAGACACCACAGTAAGGACCAGGGCTGGACTAGACACCACAGTAAGGACCAGGACTGGAATAGACACCACAGTAAGGAGGGGGACCAGGGCTGGACTAGACACCACAGTAAGAACCAGGGCTGGACTAGACACCACAGTAAGGAAAAGTGCTGGACTAGACACCACAGTAAGGACCAGGGCTGGACTAGACACCACAGTAAGGAAGGGGGACCAGGACTCGACTAGACACCACAGTATGGACCAGGGCTGGACGAGACAACACAGCAAGGACCAGGGCTAGACTAGACACCACAGTAAGGAAGGGGAACCAGGACTGGACTAGACACCACAGTAAGGACCAGGGCTGGACTAGACACCACAGTAAGGAAGGGGGACCAGGGCTGGAAGAGACACCACAGTAAGGACCAGGGCTGGACTAGACACCACAGTAAGGACCACGGCTGGACCAGACACCACAGTAAGGACCAGGGCTGGACTAGACACCACAGTAAGGACCAGGACTGGACTAGACACCACAGTAAGGAGGGGGACCAGGGCTGGACTAGACACCACAGTAAGGACCAGGGCTGGACTAGACACCACAGTAAGGAAAAGTGCTGGACGAGACACCACAGTAAGGACCAGGGCTGGACTAGACACCACAGTAAGGAAGGGGGACCAGGACTCGACTAGACACCACAGTAAGGACCAGGGCTGGACGAGACAACACAGCAAGGACCAGGGCTAGACTAGACACCACAGTAAGGAAGGGGAACCAGGACTGGACTAGACACCACAGTAAGGACCAGGGCTGGACTAGACACCACAGTAAGGAAGGGGGACCAGGGCTGGACGAGACACCACAGTAAGGACCAGGGCTGGACTAGACAACAGAGTAAGGAAGGGGGACCAGGGCTGGACTAGACACCACAGTAAGGACCAGGGCTGGACTAGACACCACAGTAAGGAAGGGGGACCAGGGCTGGAAGAGACACCACAGTAAGGACCAGGGCTGGACTAGACACCACAGTAAAGACCAGGGCTGGACTAGACACCACAATAAGGACCAGGGCTGGACTAGACACCACAGTAAGGACCAGGGCTGGACTAGACACCACAGTAAGGAAAAGTGCTGGACTAGACACCACAGTAAGGACCAGGGCTGGACTAGACAACACAGTAAGGACCAGGGCTGGACTAGACACCACAGTAAGGACCAGGTCTGGACTAGACACCACAATAAGGACCAGGGCTGGACTAGACACCACAGTAAGGACCAGGGCTGGACTAGACACCACAGTAAGGACCAGGACTGGACTAGACACCACAGTAAGGAGGGGGACCAGGGCTGGACTAGACACCACAGTAAGGACCAGGGCTGGACTAGACACCACAGTAAGGAAAAGTGCTGGACTAGACACCACAGTAAGGACCAGGGCTGGACTAGACACCACAGTAAGGAAGGGGGACCAGGACTCGACTAGACACCACAGTATGGACCAGGGCTGGACGAGACAACACAGCAAGGACCAGGGCTAGACTAGACACCACAGTAAGGAAGGGGAACCAGGACTGGACTAGACACCACAGTAAGGACCAGGGCTGGACTAGACACCACAGTAAGGAAGGGGGACCAGGGCTGGACGAGACACCACAGTAAGGACCAGGGCTGGACTAGACAACAGAGTAAGGAAGGGGGACCAGGGCTGGACTAGACACCACAGTAAGGACCAGGGCTGGACTAGACACCACAGTAAGGAAGGGGGACCAGGGCTGGAAGTGACACCACAGTAAGGACCAGGGCTGGACTAGACACCACAGTAAGGACCAGGGCTGGACTAGACACCACAGTAAGGACCAGGGCTGGACTAGACACCACAGTAAGGACCAGGACTGGACTAGACACCACAGTAAGGAGGGGGACCAGGGCTGGACTAGACACCAGAGTAAGGAACATGGACCAGGGCTGGACTAGACACCACAGTAAGGATCAGGGCTGGACTAGACACCACAGTAAGGAAGGGGGACCAGGGATGGACTAGACTTCACAGTAAGAACCAGGGCTGGACTAGACACCACAGTAAGACCAGGGCTGGACTAGACACCACAGTAAGGACCAGGGCTGGACTAGACACCACAGTAAGGAAGGGGGACCAGGGCTGGAAGAGACACCACAGTAAGGACCAGGGCTGGACTAGACACCACAGTAAGGACCACGGCTGGACCAGACACCACAGTAAGGACCAGGGCTGGACTAGACACCACAGTAAGGACCAGGACTGGACTAGACACCACAGTAAGGAGGGGGACCAGGGCTGGACTAGACACCACAGTAAGGACCAGGGCTGGACTAGACACCACAGTAAGGAAAAGTGCTGGACGAGACACCACAGTAAGGACCAGGGCTGGACTAGACACCACAGTAAGGAAGGGGGACCAGGACTCGACTAGACACCACAGTAAGGACCAGGGCTGGACGAGACAACACAGCAAGGACCAGGGCTAGACTAGACACCACAGTAAGGAAGGGGAACCAGGACTGGACTAGACACCACAGTAAGGACCAGGGCTGGACTAGACACCACAGTAAGGAAGGGGGACCAGGGCTGGACGAGACACCACAGTAAGGACCAGGGCTGGACTAGACAACAGAGTAAGGAAGGGGGACCAGGGCTGGACTAGACACCACAGTAAGGACCAGGGCTGGACTAGACACCACAGTAAGGAAGGGGGACCAGGGCTGGAAGAGACACCACAGTAAGGACCAGGGCTGGACTAGACACCACAGTAAGGACCAGGGCTGGACTAGACACCACAATAAGGACCAGGGCTGGACTAGACACCACAGTAAGGACCAGGGCTGGACTAGACACCACAGTAAGGAAAATTGCTGGACTAGACACCACAGTAAGGACCAGGGCTGGACTAGACAACACAGTAAGGACCAGGGCTGGACTAGACACCACAGTAAGGACCAGGTCTGGACTAGACACCACAATAAGGACCAGGGCTGGACTAGACACCACAGTAAGGACCAGGGCTGGACTAGACACCACAGTAAGGACCAGGACTGGACTAGACACCACAGTAAGGAGGGGGACCAGGGCTGGACTAGACACCACAGTAAGAACCAGGGCTGGACTAGACACCACAGTAAGGAAAAGTGCTGGACTAGACACCACAGTAAGGACCAGGGCTGGACTAGACACCACAGTAAGGAAGGGGGACCAGGACTCGACTAGACACCACAGTATGGACCAGGGCTGGACGAGACAACACAGCAAGGACCAGGGCTAGACTAGACACCACAGTAAGGAAGGGGAACCAGGACTGGACTAGACACCACAGTAAGGACCAGGGCTGGACTAGACACCACAGTAAGGAAGGGGGACCAGGGCTGGAAGAGACACCACAGTAAGGACCAGGGCTGGACTAGACACCACAGTAAGGACCACGGCTGGACCAGACACCACAGTAAGGACCAGGGCTGGACTAGACACCACAGTAAGGACCAGGACTGGACTAGACACCACAGTAAGGAGGGGGACCAGGGCTGGACTAGACACCACAGTAAGGACCAGGGCTGGACTAGACACCACAGTAAGGAAAAGTGCTGGACGAGACACCACAGTAAGGACCAGGGCTGGACTAGACACCACAGTAAGGAAGGGGGACCAGGACTCGACTAGACACCACAGTAAGGACCAGGGCTGGACGAGACAACACAGCAAGGACCAGGGCTAGACTAGACACCACAGTAAGGAAGGGGAACCAGGACTGGACTAGACACCACAGTAAGGACCAGGGCTGGACTAGACACCACAGTAAGGAAGGGGGACCAGGGCTGGACGAGACACCACAGTAAGGACCAGGGCTGGACTAGACAACAGAGTAAGGAAGGGGGACCAGGGCTGGACTAGACACCACAGTAAGGACCAGGGCTGGACTAGACACCACAGTAAGGAAGGGGGACCAGGGCTGGAAGAGACACCACAGTAAGGACCAGGGCTGGACTAGACACCACAGTAAAGACCAGGGCTGGACTAGACACCACAATAAGGACCAGGGCTGGACTAGACACCACAGTAAGGACCAGGGCTGGACTAGACACCACAGTAAGGAAAAGTGCTGGACTAGACACCACAGTAAGGACCAGGGCTGGACTAGACAACACAGTAAGGACCAGGGCTGGACTAGACACCACAGCAAGGACCAGGTCTGGACTAGACACCACAATAAGGACCAGGGCTGGACTAGACACCACAGTAAGGACCAGGGCTGGACTAGACACCACAGTAAGGACCAGGACTGGACTAGACACCACAGTAAGGAGGGGGACCAGGGCTGGACTAGACACCACAGTAAGGACCAGGGCTGGACTAGACACCACAGTAAGGAAAAGTGCTGGACTAGACACCACAGTAAGGACCAGGGCTGGACTAGACACCACAGTAAGGAAGGGGGACCAGGACTCGACTAGACACCACAGTATGGACCAGGGCTGGACGAGACAACACAGCAAGGACCAGGGCTAGACTAGACACCACAGTAAGGAAGGGGAACCAGGACTGGACTAGACACCACAGTAAGGACCAGGGCTGGACTAGACAACAGAGTAAGGCAGGGGGACCAGGGCTGGACTAGACACCACAGTAAGGACCAGGGCTGGACTAGACACCACAGTAAGGAAGGGGGACCAGGGCTGGAAGTGACACCACAGTAAGGACCAGGGCTGGACTAGACACCACAGTAAGGACCAGGGCTGGACTAGACACCACAGTAAGGACCAGGGCTGGACTAGACACCACAGTAAGGACCAGGACTGGACTAGACACCACAGTAAGGAGGGGGACCAGGGCTGGACTAGACACCAGAGTAAGGAACATGGACCAGGGCTGGACTAGACACCACAGTAAGGATCCGGGCTGGACTAGACACCACAGTAAGGAAGGGGGACCAGGGATGGACTAGACTTCACAGTAAGAACCAGGGCTGGACTAGACACCACAGTAAGACCAGGGCTGGACTAGACACCACAGTAAGGTAGGAGACCAGGGCTGGACTAGACACCACAGTAAGGAATGGGACCAGGGCTGGACTAGACACCACAGTAAGGAAGGGGACCAGGGCTGGACTAGACACCACAGTAAGGAAGGGGACCAGGGCTGGACTAGACACCACAGCAAGGACCAGGGCTGGACTAGACACCACAGTAAGGTCCAGAGCTGGACTAGACAATACAGTAAGGTCCAGATCTGGACTAGACACCACAGTAAGGACCAGGACTGGACTAGACACCACATTAAAGAGGGGGACCAGGGCTGGACAAGACGACACAGTAAGGATCAGGGCTGGACTAGTTACCACAGTAAGGAGGGGGACCGGGGCTGGACTAGACACCAAAGTTAGGTCCAGAGCTGGACTAGACACCACAGTAAGGACCAGGGCTGGACTAGACACCACAGTAAGGACCAGGACTGGACTAGACACCACAGTAAGGAGGGGGACCAGGGCTGGACTAGACACCACAGTAAGGACCAGGGCTGGACTAGACACCACAGTAAGGAAAAGTGCTGGACGAGACACCACAGTAAGGACCAGGGCTGGACTAGACACCACAGTAAGGACCAGGGCTGCACTAGACACCACAGTCAGGACCAGGACTGGACTAGACACCACAGTAAGGAGGGGGACCAGGGCTGGACCAGACACCACATTAAGGACCAGGGCTGGACTAGACACCACAGTAAGGAGGGGGACCGTGGCTGGACTAGACACCAAAGTAAGGACCAGGGCTGGACTAGACACCACAGTAAAGACCAGGGCTGGACTAGACACCACAGTAAGGAAGGGGGAGTAGGGCTGGACTAGACACCACAGTAAGGACCAGGGCTGGACTAGACACCACAGTAAGGACCAGGGCTGGACTAGACACCACAGTAAGTTCCAGAGCTGGACTAGACACCACAGTAGGGAATGGGGAGTAGGGCTGGACTAGACACCACAGTAAGGAAAAGTGCTGGACTAGACACCACAGTAAGGACCAGGGCTGGACTAGACACCACAGTAAGGAAGGGGGACCAGGACTCGACTAGACACCACAGTATGGACCAGGGCTGGACGAGACAACACAGCAAGGACCAGGGCTAGACTAGACACCACAGTAAGGAAGGGGAACCAGGACTGGACTAGACACCACAGTAAGGACCAGGGCTGGACTAGACACCACAGTAAGGAAGGGGGACCAGGGCTGGACGAGACACCACAGTAAGGACCAGGGCTGGACTAGACAACAGAGTAAGGAAGGGGGACCAGGGCTGGACTAGACACCACAGTAAGGACCAGGGCTGGACTAGACACCACGGTAAGGAAGGGGGACCAGGGCTGGAAGTGACACCACAGTAAGGACCAGGGCTGGACTAGACACCACAGTAAGGACCAGGGCTGGACTAGACACCACAGTAAGGACCAGGGCAGGACTAGACACCACAGTAAGGACCAGGACTGGACTAGACACCACAGTAAGGAGGGGGACCAGGGCTGGACTAGACACCAGAGTAAGGAACATGGACCAGGGCTGGACTAGACACAACAGTAAGGATCAGGGCTGGACTAGACACCACAGTAAGGAAGGGGGACCAGGGATGGACTAGACTTCACAGTAAGAACCAGGGCTGGACTAGACACCACAGTAAGACCAGGGCTGGACTAGACACCACAGTAAGGTAGGAGACCAGGGCTGGACTAGACACCACAGTAAGGAATGGGACCAGGGCTGGACTAGACACCACAGTAAGGAAGGGGACCAGGGCTGGACTAGACACCACAGTAAGGAAGGGGACCAGGGCTGGACTAGACACCACAGCAAGGAGCAGGGCTGGACTAGACACCACAGTAAGGTCCAGAGCTGGACTAGACACCACAGTAAGGTCCAGATCTGGACTAGACACCACAGTAAGGACCAGGACTGGACTAGACACCACATTAAAGAGGGGGACCAGGGCTGGACAAGACACCACAGTAAGGATCAGGGCTGGACTAGTTACCACAGTAAGGAGGGGGACCGGGGCTGGACTAGACACCAAAGTAAGGAAGGGGGACCAGGACTCGACTAGACACCACAGTAAGGACCAGGGCTGGACGAGACAACACAGCAAGGACCAGGGCTAGACTAGACACCACAGTAAGGAAGGGGAACCAGGACTGGACTAGACACCACAGTAAGGACCAGGGCTGGAAGTGACACCACAGTAAGGAAGGGGGACCAGGGCTGGACGAGACACCACAGTAAGGACCAGGGCTGGACTAGACAACAGAGTAAGGAAGGGGGACCAGGGCTGGACTAGACACCACAGTAAGGACCAGGGCTGGACTAGACACCACAGTAAGGAAGGGGGACCAGGGCTGGAAGAGACACCACAGTAAGGACCAGGGCTGGACTAGACACCACAGTAAGGACCAGGGCTGGACTAGACACCACAATAAGGACCAGGGCTGGACTAGACACCACAGTAAGGACCAGGGCTGGACTAGACACCACAGTAAGGAAAAGTGCTGGACTAGACACCACAGTAAGGAGGGGGACCAGGGCTGGACTAGACACCACAGTAAGGACCAGGGCTGGACTAGACACCACAGTAAGGAAAAGTGCTGGACGAGACACCACAGTAAGGACCAGGGCTGGACTAGACACCACAGTAAGGAAGGGGGACCAGGACTCGACTAGACACCACAGTAAGGACCAGGGCTGGACGAGACAACACAGCAAGGACCAGGGCTAGACTAGACAACACAGTAAGGAAGGGGAACCAGGACTGGACTAGACACCACAGTAAGGACCACGGCTGGACCAGACACCACAGTAAGGACCAGGGCTGGACTAGATACCACAGTAAGGACCAGGGCTGAACTAGACACCACAGTAAGGACCAGGGCTGCACTAGACACCACAGTCAGGACCAGGACTGGACTAGACACCACAGTAAGGAGGGGGACCAGGGCTGGACCAGACACCACATTAAGGACCAGGGCTGGACTAGACACCACAGTAAGGAGGGGGACCGTGGCTGGACTAGACACCACAGTAAGGACCAGGGCTGGACTAGACACCACAGTAAAGACCAGGGCTGGACTAGACACCACAGTAAGGAAGGGGGAGTATGGCTGGACTAGACACCACAGTAAGGACCAGGGCTGGACTAGACACCACAGTAAGGACCAGGGCTGGACTAGACACCACAGTAAGTTCCAGAGCTGGACTAGACACCACAGTAGGGAAGGGGGAGTAGGGCTGGACTAGACACCACAGTAAGGAAAAGTGCTGGACTAGACACCACAGTAAGGACCAGGGCTGGACTAGACACCACAGTAAGGAAGGGGGACCAGGACTCGACTAGACACCACAGTATGGACCAGGGCTGGACGAGACAACACAGCAAGGACCAGGGCTAGACTAGACACCACAGTAAGGAAGGGGAACCAGGACTGGACTAGACACCACAGTAAGGACCAGGGCTGGACTAGACACCACAGTAAGGACCAGGGCTGGACTAGACACCACAGTAAGGAAGGGGGACCAGGGCTGGAAGTGACACCACAGTAAGGACCAGGGCTGGACTAGACACCACAGTAAGGACCAGGGCTGGACTAGACACCACAGTAAGGACCAGGGCTGGACTAGACACCACAGTAAGGACCAGGACTGGACTAGACACCACAGTAAGGAGGGGGACCAGGGCTGGACTAGACACCAGAGTAAGGAACATGGACCAGGGCTGGACTAGACACCACAGTAAGGATCAGGGCTGGACTAGACACCACAGTAACGAAGGGGGACCAGGGATGGACTAGACTTCACAGTAAGAACCAGGGCTGGACTAGACACCACAGTAAGACCAGGGCTGGACTAGACACCACAGTAAGGTAGGAGACCAGGGCTGGACTAGACACCACAGTAAGGAATGGGACCAGGGCTGGACTAGACACCACAGTAAGGAAGGGGACCAGGGCTGGACTAGACACCACAGTAAGGAAGGGGACCAGGGCTGGACTAGACACCACAGCAAGGAGCAGGGCTGGACTAGACACCACAGTAAGGTCCAGAGCTGGACTAGACACCACAGTAAGGTCCAGATCTGGACTAGACACCACAGTAAGGACCAGGACTGGACTAGACACCACATTAAAGAGGGGGACCAGGGCTGGACAAGACACCACAGTAAGGATCAGGGCTGGACTAGTTACCACAGTAAGGAGGGGGACCGGGGCTGGACTAGACACCAAAGTAAGGAAGGGGGACCAGGACTCGACTAGACACCACAGTAAGGACCAGGGCTGGACGAGACAACACAGCAAGGACCAGGGCTAGACTAGACACCACAGTAAGGAAGGGGAACCAGGACTGGACTAGACACCACAGTAAGGACCAGGGCTGGACTAGACACCACAGTAAGGAAGGGGGACCAGGGCTGGACGAGACACCACAGTAAGGACCAGGGCTGGACTAGACAACAGAGTAAGGAAGGGGGACCAGGGCTGGACTAGACACCACAGTAAGGACCAGGGCTGGACTAGACACCACAGTAAGGAAGGGGGACCGGGGCTGGAAGAGACACCACAGTAAGGACCAGGGCTGGACTAGACACCACAGTAAGGACCAGGACTGGACTAGACTCCACAATAAGGACCAGGGCTGGACTAGACACCACAGTAAGGACCAGGGCTGGACTAGACACCACAGTAAGGAAAAGTGCTGGACTAGACACCACAGTAAGGACCAGGGCTGGACTAGACAACACAGTAAGGACCAGGGCTGGACTAGACACCACAGTAAGGACCAGGTCTGGACTAGACACCACAGTAAGGAAGGGGGACCAGGACTGGACTAGACACCACAGTAAGGACCAGGGCTGGACTAGACACCACAGTAAGGAAGGGGGACCAGGACTGGACTAGACACCACAGTAAGGACCAGGGCTGGACTAGACACCACAGTAAGGACCAGGGCCAGACTAGACACCACAGTAAGGACCAGGAATGGACTAGACACCACAGTAAGGAAAGGGGACCAGGACTGGACTAGACACCACAATAAAGACCAGGGCTGGACTAGACACCAGAGTAAGGAAGGGGGACCAGTGCTGGACTAGACACCACAGTAAGGACCAGGGCTTGACTAGACACCACAGTAAGGAAGGGGGACCGGACTGGACGAGACACCACCGTAAGGACCAGGGCTGGAATAGACACCACAGTAAGGACCAGGGCTGGACTAGACACCACAATAAGGACCAGGGCTGGACTAGACACCACAGTAAGGACCAGGGCTGGACTAGACACCACAGTAAGGACCAGGACTGGACTAGACACCACAGTAAGGAGGGGGACCAGGGCTGGACTAGACACCACAGTAAGGACCAGGGCTGGACTAGACACCACAGTAAGGAAAAGTGCTGAACTAGACACCACAGTAAGGACCAGGGCTGGACTAGACACCACAGTAAGGAAGGGGGACCAGGACTCGACTAGACACCACAGTATGGACCAGGGCTGGACGAGACAACACAGCAAGGACCAGGGCTAGACTAGACACCACAGTAAGGAAGGGGAACCAGGACTGGACTAGACACCACAGTAAGGACCAGGGCTGGACTAGACACCACAGTAAGGAAGGGGGACCAGGGCTGGACGAGACACCACAGTAAGGACCAGGGCTGGACTAGACACCACAGTAAGGAAGGGGGACCAGGGCTGGAAGAGACACCACAGTAAGGACCAGGGCTGGACTAGACACAACAGTAAGGACCACGGCTGGACCAGACACCACAGTAAGGACCAGGGCTGGACTAGACACCACAGTAAGGACCAGGACTGGACTAGACACCACAGTAAGGAGGGGGACCAGGGCTGGACTAGACACCACAGTAAGGACCAGGGCTGGACTAGACACCACAGTAAGGAAAAGTGCTGGACGAGACACCACAGTAAGGACCAGGGCTGGACTAGACACCACAGTAAGGAAGGAGGACCAGGACTCGACTAGACACCACAGTAAGGACCAGGGCTGGACGAGACAACACAGCAAGGACCAGGGCTAGACTAGACACCACAGTAAGGAAGGGGAACCAGGACTGGACTAGACACCACAGTAAGGACCAGGGCTGGACTAGACACCACAGTAAGGAAGGGGGACCAGGGCTGGACGAGACACCACAGTAAGGACCAGGGCTGGACTAGACAACAGAGTAAGGAAGGGGGACCAGGGCTGGACTAGACACCACAGTAAGGACCAGGGCTGGACTAGACACCACAGTAAGGAAGGGGGACCAGGGCTGGAAGAGACACCACAGTAAGGACCAGGGCTGGACTAGACACCACAGTAAGGACCAGGGCTGGACTAGACACCACAATAAGGACCAGGGCTGGACTAGACACCACAGTAAGGACCAGGGCTGGACTAGACATCACAGTAAGGAAAAGTGCTGGACTAGACACCACAGTAAGGACCAGGGCTGGACTAGACAACACAGTAAGGACCAGGGCTGGACTAGACACCACAGTAAGGACCAGGTCTGGACTAGACACCACAATAAGGACCAGGGCTGGACTAGATACCACAGTAAGGACCAGGGCTGGACTAGACACCACAGTAAGGACCAGGACTGGACTAGACACCACAGTAAGGAAAAGTGCTGGACTAGACACCACAGTAAGGACCAGGGCTGGACTAGACACCACAGTAAGGAAGGGGGACCAGGGCTGGACGAGACACCACAGTAAGGACCAGGGCTGGACTAGACAACAGAGTAAGGAAGGGGGACCAGGGCTGGACTAGACACCACAGTAAGGACCAGGGCTGGACTAGACACCACAGTAAGGAAGGGGGACCAGGGCTGGACGAGACACCACAGTAAGGACCAGGGCTGGACTAGACAACAGAGTAAGGAAGGGGGACCAGGGCTGGACTAGACACCACAGTAAGGACCAGGGCTGGACTAGACACCACAGTAAGGAAGGGGGACCAGGGCTGGAAGTGACACCACAGTAAGGACCAGGGCTGGACTAGACACCACAGTAAGGACCAGGGCTGGACTAGACACCACAGTAAGGACCAGGGCTGGACTAGACACCACAGTAAGGACCAGGACTGGACTAGACACCACAGTAAGGAGGGGGACCAGGGCTGGACTAGACACCAGAGTAAGGAACATGGACCAGGGCTGGACTAGACACCACAGTAAGGATCAGGGCTGGACTAGACACCACAGTAACGAAGGGGGACCAGGGATGGACTAGACTTCACAGTAAGAACCAGGGCTGGACTAGACACCACAGTAAGACCAGGGCTGGACTAGACACCACAGTAAGGTAGGAGACCAGGGCTGGACTAGACACCACAGTAAGGAATGGGACCAGGGCTGGACTAGACACCACAGTAAGGAAGGGGACCAGGGCTGGACTAGACACCACAGTAAGGAAGGGGACCAGGGCTGGACTAGACACCACAGCAAGGAGCAGGGCTGGACTAGACACCACAGTAAGGTCCAGAGCTGGACTAGACACAACAGTAAGGTCCAGATCTGGACTAGACACCACAGTAAGGACCAGGACTGGACTAGACACCACATTAAAGAGGGGGACCAGGGCTGGACAAGACACCACAGTAAGGATCAGGGCTGGACTAGTTACCACAGTAAGGAGGGGGACCGGGGCTGGACTAGACACCAAAGTAAGGAAGGGGGACCAGGACTCGACTAGACACCACAGTAAGGACCAGGGCTGGACGAGACAACACAGCAAGGACCAGGGCTAGACTAGACACCACAGTAAGGAAGGGGAACCAGGACTGGACTAGACACCACAGTAAGGACCAGGGCTGGACTAGACACCACAGTAAGGAAGGGGGACCAGGGCTGGACGAGACACCACAGTAAGGACCAGGGCTGGACTAGACAACAGAGTAAGGAAGGGGGACCAGGGCTGGACTAGACACCACAGTAAGGACCAGGGCTGGACTAGACACCACAGTAAGGAAGGGGGACCGGGGCTGGAAGAGACACCACAGTAAGGACCAGGGCTGGACTAGACACCACAGTAAGGACCAGGACTGGACTAGACTCCACAATAAGGACCAGGGCTGGACTAGACACCACAGTAAGGACCAGGGCTGGACTAGACACCACAGTAAGGAAAAGTGCTGGACTAGACACCACAGTAAGGACCAGGGCTGGACTAGACAACACAGTAAGGACCAGGGCTGGACTAGACACCACAGTAAGGACCAGGTCTGGACTAGACACCACAGTAAGGAAGGGGGACCAGGACTGGACTAGACACCACAGTAAGGACCAGGGCTGGACTAGACACCACAGTAAGGAAGGGGGACCAGGACTGGACTAGACACCACAGTAAGGACCAGGGCTGGACTAGACACCACAGTAAGGACCAGGGCCAGACTAGACACCACAGTAAGGACCAGGAATGGACTAGACACCACAGTAAGGAAAGGGGACCAGGACTGGACTAGACACCACAATAAAGACCAGGGCTGGACTAGACACCAGAGTAAGGAAGGGGGACCAGTGCTGGACTAGACACCACAGTAAGGACCAGGGCTTGACTAGACACCACAGTAAGGAAGGGGGACCGGACTGGACGAGACACCACCGTAAGGACCAGGGCTGGAATAGACACCACAGTAAGGACCAGGGCTGGACTAGACACCACAATAAGGACCAGGGCTGGACTAGACACCACAGTAAGGACCAGGGCTGGACTAGACACCACAGTAAGGACCAGGACTGGACTAGACACCACAGTAAGGAGGGGGACCAGGGCTGGACTAGACACCACAGTAAGGACCAGGGCTGGACTAGACACCACAGTAAGGAAAAGTGCTGAACTAGACACCACAGTAAGGACCAGGGCTGGACTAGACACCACAGTAAGGAAGGGGGACCAGGACTCGACTAGACACCACAGTATGGACCAGGGCTGGACGAGACAACACAGCAAGGACCAGGGCTAGACTAGACACCACAGTAAGGAAGGGGAACCAGGACTGGACTAGACACCACAGTAAGGACCAGGGCTGGACTAGACACCACAGTAAGGAAGGGGGACCAGGGCTGGACGAGACACCACAGTAAGGACCAGGGCTGGACTAGACACCACAGTAAGGAAGGGGGACCAGGGCTGGAAGAGACACCACAGTAAGGACCAGGGCTGGACTAGACACAACAGTAAGGACCACGGCTGGACCAGACACCACAGTAAGGACCAGGGCTGGACTAGACACCACAGTAAGGACCAGGACTGGACTAGACACCACAGTAAGGAGGGGGACCAGGGCTGGACTAGACACCACAGTAAGGACCAGGGCTGGACTAGACACCACAGTAAGGAAAAGTGCTGGACGAGACACCACAGTAAGGACCAGGGCTGGACTAGACACCACAGTAAGGAAGGAGGACCAGGACTCGACTAGACACCACAGTAAGGACCAGGGCTGGACGAGACAACACAGCAAGGACCAGGGCTAGACTAGACACCACAGTAAGGAAGGGGAACCAGGACTGGACTAGACACCACAGTAAGGACCAGGGCTGGACTAGACACCACAGTAAGGAAGGGGGACCAGGGCTGGACGAGACACCACAGTAAGGACCAGGGCTGGACTAGACAACAGAGTAAGGAAGGGGGACCAGGGCTGGACTAGACACCACAGTAAGGACCAGGGCTGGACTAGACACCACAGTAAGGAAGGGGGACCAGGGCTGGAAGAGACACCACAGTAAGGACCAGGGCTGGACTAGACACCACAGTAAGGACCAGGGCTGGACTAGACACCACAATAAGGACCAGGGCTGGACTAGACACCACAGTAAGGACCAGGGCTGGACTAGACACCACAGTAAGGAAAAGTGCTGGACTAGACACCACAGTAAAGACCAGGGCTGGACTAGACAACACAGTAAGGACCAGGGCTGGACTAGACACCACAGTAAGGACCAGGTCTGGACTAGACACCACAATAAGGACCAGGGCTGGACTAGATACCACAGTAAGGACCAGGGCTGGACTAGACACCACAGTAAGGACCAGGACTGGACTAGACACCACAGTAAGGAAAAGTGCTGGACTAGACACCACAGTAAGGACCAGGGCTGGACTAGACACCACAGTAAGGAAGGGGGACCAGGACTCGACTAGACACCACAGTAAAGACCAGGGCTGGACTAGACACCACAGTAAGGAAGGGGGGGAATGGCTGGACTAGACACCACAGTAAGGACCGGGGCTGGACTAGACACCACAGTAAGGACCAGGGCTGGACTAGACACCACAGTAAGTTCCAGAGCTGGACTAGACACCACAGTAGGGAAGGGGGAGTAGGGCTGGACTAGACACCACAGTAAGGAAGGGGGAGAAGGGCTGGACTAGACACCACAGTAAGGACCAGGGCTTGACTAGACACCACGGTAAGGACCAGGGCTGGACTAGACACAACAGTAAGTTCCAGAGCTGGACTAGACACCACAGTAAGGACCAGGGCTGGACTAGACACCACAGTAAGGAGGGGGGCCGTGGCTGGACTAGACACCACAGTAAGGTCCAGAGCTGGACTAGACACCACAGTAAGGACCAGGGCTGGACTAGACACCACAGTAAGGACCAGGGCTGGACTAGACACCACAGTAAGGAAGGGGGAGTAGGGCTGGACTAGACACCACAGTAAGGACCAAGGCTGAACTAGACACCACGGTAAGGACCAGGGCTGGACTAGACACCACAGTAAGGAAGGGGGAGAAGGGCTGGACTAGACACCACGGTAAGGTCCAGAGCTGGACTAGACACCACTGTAAGGAAGGGGGAGTAGGGCTGGACTAGACACCACAGTAAGGTCCAGAACTGGACTAGACACCACTGTAAGGAAGGGGGAGTAGGGCTGGACTAGACACCACAGTAAGGACCAGGGCTGGACAAGACACCACGGTAAGGACCAGGGCTGGACTAGACAACACAGTAAGGACCAGGGCTGGACTAGACACCACAGTAAGGAGGGGGAACGTGGCTGGACTAGACACCACAGTAAGGACCAGGGCTGGACTAGACACCACAGTAAAGACCAGGGCTGGACTAGACACCACAGTAAGGAAGGGGGAGTAGGGCTGGACTAGACACCACAGTAAGGACCAGGGCTGGACTAGACACCATGGTAAGGACCAGGGCTGGACTAGACACCACAGTAAGGAAGGGGGAAAAGGGCTGGACTAGACACCACAGAAAGGACCAGGGCTGGACTAGAAACCACGGTAAGGACCAGGGCTGGACTAGACACCACAGTAAGGACCAGGACTGGACTAGACTCCACAGTAAGGAGGGGGACCAGGGCTGGACCAGACACCACAGTAAGGACCAGGGCTGGACTAGACACCACAGTAAGGAGGGGGACCGTGGCTGGACTAGACACCACAGTAAGGTCCAGGGCTGGACTAGACACCACAGTAATACCAGGGCTGGACTAGACACCACAGTAAGGACCAGGGCTGGACTAGACACCACAGTAAGGAAGGGGGAAAAGGGCTGGACTAGACACCACAGAAAGGACCAGGGCTGGACTAGACACCACGGTAAGGACCAGGGCTGGACTAGACACCACAGTAAGGTCCAGAGCTGGACTAGACACCACAGTAAGGACCAGGGCTGGTCTAGACACCACAGTAAGGACCAGGGCTGGACTAGACACCACAGTAAGGACCAGGACTGGACTAGACTCCACAGTAAGGAGGGGGACCAGGGCTGGACCAGACACCACAGTAAGGACCAGGGCTGGACTAGACACCACAGTAAGGAGGGGGACCGTGGCTGGACTAGACACCACAGTAAGGTCCAGGGCTGGACTAGACACCACAGTAATACCAGGGCTGGACTAGACACCACAGTAAGGACCAGGACTGGACTAGACACCACAGTAAGGACCAGGGCTGGACTAGACACCACAGTAAGGACCAGGGCTGGTCTAGACACCACAGTAAGGACCAGGGCTGGACTAGACACCACAGTAAGGACCAGGGCTGGACTAGACACCACAGTAAGGACCAGGGCTGGACTAGACACCACAGTAAGGACCAGGGCTGGACTAGACACCATAGTAAGGAAGGGGGACCAGGGCATCCCTCTTGTGTGTTGTTACTGTAGCCTGGGGATACACATCAGACCTCTCTATCAATCCTCTATCCCTCCTTTCACTCTATCGCTCCCTATATCCTTCCCTCTATCTCTCCCTTCTCTATAGATATAGAGACCCTCTTCAACATACTGTATGTGTCAATGAATTTGCATAGACTAGAACAGTCTGCAGCACCTGGCCTCACCCTAGTTGAATCTGAAGTCAAATGTCTACTGTTTGCTGATGATCTGGTGCTTCTGTCCCCAACCAAGGAGGGCAGCACAGCAGCACCTAGATCCTCTGCACAGATTCTGTCAGACCTGGGCCCTGACATTAAACCTCAGTAAGACCAAAATAATGGTGTTCCAAAAAAGGTCCAATTGTTGAGACGACAAATACAAATTCCATCTAGACACCGTTGCCCTAGAGCACACAAAAAAACTATACATACCTCGACCTAAACATCAGCACCACAGGTAACTGATTTTGATCGCTAACGTCTACTTTCCTTTCAGGTGAGATCACATGACCAGAAATAGGTCTGGGGAGTGAACTCAGCAGGGAATGGGAGTAGCAGTAGGCAGGAGAAACAACACCTCCAACATAGTGCACATTAGCAGGGACTGGGAGTAGCAGTAGGCCAGGAGAAACAACACCTTCAACATAGTGCACATTAGCAGGGACTGGGACTAGCAGTAGGCCAGGAGAAACAACACCTCCAACATAGTGCACATTAGCAGGGACTGGGACTAGCAGTAGGCCAGGAGAAACAACACCTCCAACATAGTGCACATTAGCAGGGACTGGGAGTAGCAGTAGGCCAGGAGAAACAAAACCTCTAACATAGTGCACATTAGCAGGGACTGGGAGTAGCAGTAGGCCAGGAGAAACAACACCTCCAACATAGTGCACATTAGCAGGGACTGGGAGTAGCAGTAGGCCAGGAGAAACAACACCTCCAACATAGTGCACATTAGCAGGGACTGGGAGTAGCAGTAGGCCAGGAGAAACAACACCTCCAACATAGTGCACATTAGCAGGGACTGGGAGTAGCAGTAGGCCAGGAGAAACAACACCTCCAACATAGTGCCCATTAGCATGGACTGGGACTAGCAGTAGGCCAGGAGAAACAACACCTCCAACATAGTGCACATTAGCAGGGACTGGGACTAGCAGTAGGCCAGGAGAAACAACACCTCCAACATAGTGCACATTAGCAGGGACTGGGACTAGCAGTAGGCCAGGAGAAACAAAACCTCTAACATAGTGCACATTAGCAGGGACTGGGAGTAGCAGTAGGCCAGGAGAAACAACACCTCCAACATAGTGCACATTAGCAGGGACTGGGAGTAGCAGTAGGCCAGGAGAAACAACACCTCCAACATAGTGCACATTAGCAGGGACTGGGAGTAGCAGTAGGCCAGGAAAAACAACACCTCCAACATAGTGCACATTAGCAGAGACTGGGAGTAGCAGTAGGCCAGGAGAAACAACACCTCCAACATAGTGCACATTAGCAGGGACTGGGAGTAGCAGTAGGCCAGGAGAAACAACACCTCCAACATAGTGCACATTAGCAGGGACTGGGAGTAGCAGTAGGCCAGGAGAAACAACACATCCAACATAGTGCACATTAGCAGGGACTGGGACTAGCAGTAGGCCAGGAGAAACAACACCTCCAACATAGTGCACATTAGCAGGGACTGGGACTAGCAGTAGGCCAGGAGAAACAACACCTCCAACATAGTGCACATTAGCAGGGACTGGGAGTAGCAGTAGGCCAGGAGAAACAACACCTCCAACATAGTGCACATTAGCAGGGACTGGGAGTAGCAGTAGGCCAGGAGAAACAACACCTCCAACATAGTGCACATTAGCAGGGACTGGGAGTAGCAGTAGGCCAGGAGAAACAACACCTCCAACATAGGCACATCAGCAGTAGACCTGGCCATTAGAGAGAATAATTTGCCCAAGAGACTCAACCAGATGACCAGGGAGACCTCAGAGAGCCAATCAGATCAACTGACCATCTCTGAGACCCAATCAGATGACCAGGGAGACCTCAGAGAGCCAATCAGATCAACTGACCACCTCTGAGACCCAATCAGATGACCAGGGAGACCTCAGAGAGCCAATCAGATCAACTGACCACATCTGAGACCCAATCAGATGACAAGGGAGACCTCAGAGAGCCAATCAGATCAACTGACCACATCTGAGACCCAATCAGATGACAAGGGAGACCTCAGAGAGCCAATCAGATCAACTGACCACCTCTGGGACCCAATCAGATGACCGGGGAGACTTCAGAGAGCCAATCAGATGACCAGGGAGACCTCAGTTCCCTCCCTCAGACCACACAGACAACATCAGACCCAAGAGGTAAACACTATTCAGAGCCTTAATTGGCTCTCGAGGGGAAAATTAAGGATCAGCACAATTTAAGAAACAAATAACTATTTCTTATTGCAGAGTGACTCATAGAGAGAAAATGACGTTATTTACTTCTTATCAAACTAGAGAGCTGGAAGATCTGAGTGAAGTTAGGAAGTGGAGTTGATAATATTATGATTTTGAAAGATGTAGAGATTTGATTTTTATTTGGATCTCTTTTAGAGAGAGAGAGAGAGAGAGAGAGAGAGACAGAGAGAGAGAGAGAGAGAGAGAGAAAGAGAGAGAGAGAGACAGAGAGAGAGAGAGAGACAGAGAGACAGAGAGAGAGAGAGAGAGAGAGAGAGAGAGACAGAGAGACAGAGAGAGAGAGAGACAGAGAGAGAGAGAGAGAGAGAGACAGAGAGAGAGAGAGAAAGAGAGAGAGACAGAGAGAGACAGATAGAGAAAGAGAGAGAGAGAGAGAGAGAGAGAGAGAGAGAGAGAGAGAGAGAGAGAGAGAGACAGAGAGAGAGAGAGAGAGAGAGAGAGAGAGGGACAGAGAGCCAACAAGCTATCATAGTCCAAACACACCAAGACAGTTGTGAAGGAGGGCACG
>NC_048586.1:49057049-49097049 GCF_013265735.2 Oncorhynchus mykiss | reverse complement strand
GGTTAGCCTAGTGGAGGGTGTTGGGGAGGGAGGTTAGCCTAGCGGAGGGTGTTGGGGAGGGAGGTTAGCCTAGTGGAGGGTGTTGGGGAGGGAGGTTAGCCTAGTGGAGGGTGTTGGAGAGGGAGGTTAGCCTAGTGGAGGGTGTTGGAGAGGGAGGTTAGCCTAGTGGAGGGTGTTGGAGAGGGAGGTTAGCCTAGTGGAGGGTGTTGGAGAGGGAGGTTAGCCTAGTGGAGGGTGTTGGAGAGGGAGGTTAGCCTAGTGGAGGGTGTTGGAGAGGGAGGTTAGCCTAGTGGAGGGGGAGGGAGGTTAGCCTAGTGGAGGGGGAGGGAGGTTAGCCTAGTGGAGGGTGTTGGGGAGGGAGGTTAGCCTAGTGGAGTGTGTTGGGGAGTGAGGTTAGCCTAGTGGAGGAGGAGGACGGAGAAGGGGATGAAGGAGAAGGGAGCACAGGGACAGATGTGAGCCCCCTGACCCCCTGACCCCTGGAGAAAGAGAAGAAAGGAATCAGAGGAATCCATCTTTGTTATAGAACTATATCTGACAGCCTGTGTCCACGTAAAAAGTGAGCTTGACGCCGCAGAGGCCACGATGGGGATATGAGTCACTGCCTGCGCCCTGTAGAGGGCTCTGGTCATAAATAGTGCACTGTTTAGTGAATAGAGTGCCATTTGGGACGCAGGCCCATGAACAGGAGTCATTCAGGTCTGAAGCGCCCAGACAAAGGAGTGCTACCCTCCTCCCCTGGACCCCCACAACTCAGAGAGAATCAAAGAGGGGTGGGGGGGGGTCACCTGATATCTGAGGAATGTTTCGGCTCTCGAACCCACAACAACAGAAACAGAGGAACAACTCTGATCCTAGTAAATCAGGACATCCTGGGGACGGGTGGAACTAACCAGTAACAGCATGTCTCTCTAAAGGTGAATTTATATCGGTGCTACGCAGGACGATTCACTACTTGTTGTTGTATGGAGCAGGCTGAATATTCCTAAAGTAAAAAAAACATTTAGAACACATTCCTAATATTGAGTTGCACCCGCCCCCCCCTTTTTTTAACTCTCAGAACAGCCTCAATTCGTCGGGGACATGGACTCTACAGGGTGTTGAAAAGCGTTCCACAGGGATACTGGCCCATGTTGACTCCAATGCTTCCCACACTGGCGTCAAGTTGTCTGGACGTCCTTTGGGTGGTGGACCGTTCTTGATACACCCAGGAAACTGTTGAGCGTGAAAAAAGCCCAGTAGCGTCGCAGTTCCACTACCACACCCCATTCAAAGGTACTTGAATATTTTGTCTTGCCAATTCACCCTCCGCATGGCACACATACACAATCCATGTCTCAATTGTCTCAAGGCTTAAAAATAATGTTGGAACCTGACTCCTCCCCTTCACGTACACTGATAGAATTGGATTTAACAAGTGGATTTAACAAGTGACATCAGTAAGGGATCATAGATTTCACCTGGACTTACCTGGTCAGTCTATGTCATGGAAAGATAAGGTGTTCTTATTGTTTTGTATACTCAATGTATATCTATTTGGTGATACACAAAAACAAGATACTGTAAATCAAGTGAAATGTGAGGGTAGAGAGAGATGAAGAAGGCTGTATAGTACCATGACCGTTGGTGCCGTTGCTGCCGTTGGTGCCGTTGGTGCCGTTGGTGCCGTTGGTGCGGTTGGTGCCGTTGGTGCGGTTGGTGCGGTTGGTGCCGTTGGTGCGGTTGGTGCGGTTGGTGCCGTTGGTGCGGTTGGTGCCGTTGGTGCCGTTGGTGCCGTTGGTGCGGTTGGTGCCGTTGGTGCCGTTGCTGCTGTTGGTGCAGTCATTCTGTTACCAAACGTCGCATCTGCACTGTTCTTCAAGTCAACGTGTTTTTGTCACATGTTTGTTTCAGTGGAAACGGTTAAATGTGCAAAGAGTTTGCAATCTTTGCTTTTTATTTGGCCAAAACATGTTAAAGTGAACAATTGAGACTCTCAGAATCATGGAATTTCTTCCTAGACAAACAGCTACTATGACCGAAAAGGACCACAGACCCTGAGCCCTGAGCATGTGGAAACAGGCTGAGTGTTTTACAATAAATTACAATAAATACTACCATATATGGACTTCTGGTATGGATCTGTTGACATTGAATGAATAAAACTAAATTCAGGAAACTAGGAATATGTCGAGAGACATTTGAAAGTAAACTTTAAAAAAAAAAATCTTAATGTGTTTTTGGGCAGAAATGCCTTCTGGAACCTGTGAACTTTCATGTGTCTTAATAACAAACTTGTATTCCATCTGTAAATAGAAATACATTGTTAAATTACGAGCCTAGTTGGTTGAGCCAAAGATAAAAAGACAGCAACATTCCCGCTAGCCATGATTGGCTGAGATAATGAGTGGGTTGGACATGGGTTGAGAGATGGGTTGCGATTGGTCTGACATGTAGGATGCTAACTGTCTATTTGAGCTGGTCAGTATTCAGTCTCTCGATGTGCAAAACTGATAGAGACATACCCCAAGCGACTTACAGCTGTAATCGCAGCAAAAGGTGGCGCTACAAAGTATTAACTTAAGGGGGCTGAATAATTTTGCACGCCCAATTTTTCAGTTTTTGATTTGTTAAAAAAGTTTGAAATATCCAATAAATGTCGTTCCACTTCATGATTGTGTCCCACTTGTTGTTGATTCTTCACAAAAAAATACAGTTTTATATCTTTATGTTTGAAGCCTGAAATGTGGCAAAAGGTTGCAAAGTTCAAGGGGGCCGAATACTTTCGCAAGGCACTGTAGATAGGGCTGAATTGGTCTATATAGAAAGGGCTGAATTGAAATGTTTCACACAGGAAAAATATGAAATGCATATGCATACGTAATGGTAGAAATTGAAAGGGAACAGTTTTGAGAGAATGGAAAAATTATTAGACCAAAGGTTGACGACACACCAGTTCACCTGACTGAATACAAACACTGTTGATTTTATGAGCATTTTACATTTTCATCTCATTGTCATCCGGATATATTTTGTATTTGTATTTATTATGGATCCCCATTAGTTCCTGTCAAGGCAGCAGCTACTCTTCATGGGGTTTATTATGGATCCCCATTAGTTCTTGTCAAGGTAGCAGCTACTCTTCCTGGGGTTTATTATGGATCCCCATTAGTTCCTGCCAAGGCAGCAGCTACTCTTCCTGGGGTTTATTATGGATCCCCATTAGTTCTTGTCAAGGCAGCAGCTACAGCAGCTACTCTTCCTGGGGTTTATTATGGATCCCCATTAGTTCCTGCTAAGGCAGCAGCTACTCTTCCTGGGGTTTATTATGGATCCCCATTAGTTCCTGCCCAAGGCAGCAGCTACTCTTCCTGGGGTTTATTATGGATCCCCATTAGTTCCTGTCAAGGCAGCAGCTACTCTTCCTGGGGTTTATTATCGTTCCCCATTAGTTCCTGTCAAGGCAGCAGCTACTCTTCCTGGGGTTTATTATGGATCCCCATTAGTTCCTGTCAAGGCAGCAGCTCCTCTTCCTGGGGTTTATTATGGATCCCCATTAGTTCCTGCCAAGGCAGCAGCTACTCTTCCTGGGGTTTATTATGGATCCTCATTCATTCCTGCCAAGGCAGCAGCTACTCTACCTGGGGTTTATTATGGATCCCTGTTAGTTCCTGCCAAGGCAGCAGCTACTCTTCCTGGGGTGTATTATGGATCCCCATTAGTTCCTGCCAAGGCAGCAGCTACTCTTCCTGGGGTTTATTATGGATCCCCATTAGTTCCTGTCAAGGCAGCAGCTCCTCTTCCTGGGGTTTATTATGGATCCCCATTAGTTCCTGCCAAGGCAGCAGCTACTCTTCCTGGGGTTTATCATGGATCACCATTAGTTCCTGCCAAGGCAGCAGCTACTCTACCTGGGGTTTATTATGGATCCCTGTTAGTTCCTGCCAAGGCAGCTGCTACTCTTCCTGGGGTGTATTATGGATCCCCATTAGTTCCTGCTAAGGCAGCAGCTACTCTCCCTGGGGTTTATTATGGATCCCCATTAGTTCCTGTCAAGGCAGCAGCTACTCTTCCTGGGGTTTATTATGGATCCCCATTAGTTCCTGTCAAGGCAGCAGCTACACTTCCTGGGGTTTATTATGGATCCCCATTAGTTCCTGTCCAAGGCAGCAGCTACTCTTCCTGGAGTTTATTATGGATCCCCATTAGTTCCTTTCAAGGCAGCAGCTACTCTTCCTGGGTTTTATTATGGATCCCCATTAGTTCCTGTCAAGGTAGCAGCTACTCTTCAGGGGTTTATTATGGATCCCCATTAGTTCCTGCTAAGGCAGCAGCTACTCTTCCTGGGGTTTATTATGGATCCCCATTAGTTCCTGTCAAGGCAGCAGCTACTCTTCCTGGGGTTTATTATGGATCCCCATTAGTTCCTGTCAAGGCAGCAACTACAATTCCTGGGGTTTATTATGGATATCCATTAGTTCCTGCCCAAGGCAGCAGCTACTCTTCCTGGAGTTTATTATGGATCCCCATTAGTTCCTTTCAAGGCAGCAGGTACTCTTCCTGGGGTTTATTATGGATCCCCATTAGTTCCTGTCAAGGCAGCAGCTACTCTTCCTGGGGTTTATTATGGATCCCCATTAGTTCTGTCAAGGCAGCAGCTACTCTTCCTGGGGTTTATTATGGATCCCCATTAGTTCCTGCCAAGGCAGCAGCTACTCTTCCTGGGGTTTATTATGGATCCCCATTAGTTCCTATCAAGGCAGCAGCTACTCTTCCTGGGGTTTATTATGGATCCCCATTAGTTCCTGTCAAGGCAGCAGCTACTCTTCCTGGCGTTTATTATGGATCCCCATTAGTTCCCATCAAGGCAGCAGCTACTCTTCCTGGGGTTTATTATGGATCCCCATTAGTTCCTGTCAAGGCAGCAGCTACACTTCCTGGGGTTTATTATGGATCCCCATTAGTTCCTGCCCAAGGCAGCAGCTACTCTTCCTGGGGTTTATTATGGATCCCCATTAGTTCCTGCCAAGGCAGCAGCTACTCTTCCTGGGGTTTATTATGGATCCCCATTAGTTCCTGTCAAGGCAGCAGCTACTCTTCCTGGGGTTTATTATGGATCCCCATTAGTTCCTGTCAAGGCAGCAGCTACTCTTCCTGGGTTTTAATATGGATCCCCATTAGTTCCTGTCAAGGCAGCAGCTACTCTTCCTGGGGTTTATTATGGATCCCCATTAGTTCCTGCCAAGGCAGCAGCTACTCTTCCTGGAGTTTATTATGGATCCCCATTAGTTCCTTTCAAGGCAGCAGCTACTCTTCCTGGGGTTTATTATGGATCCCCATTAGTTCCTGCCAAGGCAGCAGCTACTCTTCCTGGGGTTTATTATAGATCCCCATTAGTTCCTGCCAAGGCAGCAGCTACTCTACCTGGGGTTTATTATGGATCCCCATTAGTTCCTGCTAAGGCAGCAGCTACTCTTCCTGGGGTTTATTATGGATCCCCATTAGTTCCTGTCAAGGCAGCAGCTACTCTTCCTGGGGTTTATTATGGATCCCCATTAGTTCCTGCTAAGGCAGCAGCTACTCTTCCTGGGGTTTATTATGGATCCCCATTAGTTCCTGCTAAGGCAGCAGCTACTCTTCCTGGGGTTTATTATGGATCCCCATTAGTTCCTGCCCAAGGCAGCAGCTACTCTTCCTGGGGTTTATTATGGATCCCCATTAGTTCCTGTCAAGGCAGCAGCTACTCTTCCTGGGGTTTATTATCGTTCCCCATTAGTTCCTGTCAAGGCAGCAGCTACTCTTCCTGGGGTTTATTATGGATCCCCATTAGTTCCTGTCAAGGCAGCAGCTCCTCTTCCTGGGGTTTATTATGGATCCCCATTAGTTCCTGCCAAGGCAGCAGCTACTCTTCCTGGGGTTTATTATGGATCCTCATCCATTCCTGCCAAGGCAGCAGCTACTCTACCTTGTGTTTATTATGGATCCCTGTTAGTTCCTGCCAAGGCAGCAGCTACTCTTCCTGGGGTGTATTATGGATCCCCATTAGTTCCTGCCAAGGCAGCAGCTACTCTTCCTGGGGTTTATTATGGATCCCCATTAGTTCCTGTCAAGGCAGCAGCTCCTCTTCCTGGGGTTTATTATGGATCCCCATTAGTTCCTGCCAAGGCAGCAGCTACTCTTCCTGGGGTTTATTATGGATCCCCATTAGTTCCTGCCAAGGCAGCAGCTACTCTACCTGGGGTTTATTATGGATCCCTGTTAGTTCCTGCCAAGGCAGCAGCTACTCTTCCTGGGGTGTATTATGGATCCCCATTAGTTCCTGCTAAGGCAGCAGCTACTCTTCCTGGGGTTTATTATGGATCCCCATTAGTTCCTGTCAAGGCAGCAGCTACTCTTCCTGGGGTTTATTATGGATCCCCATTAGTTCCTGTCAAGGCAGCAGCTACACTTCCTGGGGTTTATTATGGATCCCCATTAGTTCCTGTCCAAGGCAGCAGCTACTCTTCCTGGAGTTTATTATGGATCCCCATTAGTTCCTTTCAAGGCAGCAGCTACTCTTCCTGGGTTTTATTATGGATCCCCATTAGTTCCTGTCAAGGTAGCAGCTACTCTTCAGGGGTTTATTATGGATCCCCATTAGTTCCTGCTAAGGCAGCAGCTACTCTTCCTGGGGTTTATTATGGATCCCCATTAGTTCCTGTCAAGGCAGCAGCTACTCTTCCTGGGGTTTATTATGGATCCCCATTAGTTCCTGTCAAGGCAGCAACTACAATTCCTGGGGTTTATTATGGATATCCATTAGTTCCTGCCCAAGGCAGCAGCTACTCTTCCTGGAGTTTATTATGGATCCCCATTAGTTCCTTTCAAGGCAGCAGGTACTCTTCCTGGGGTTTATTATGGATCCCCATTAGTTCCTGTCAAGGCAGCAGCTACTCTTCCTGGGGTTTATTATGGATCCCCATTAGTTCTGTCAAGGCAGCAGCTACTCTTCCTGGGGTTTATTATGGATCCCCATTAGTTCCTGCCAAGGCAGCAGCTACTCTTCCTGGGGTTTATTATGGATCCCCATTAGTTCCTATCAAGGCAGCAGCTACTCTTCCTGGGGTTTATTATGGATCCCCATTAGTTCCTGTCAAGGCAGCAGCTGAACTTCCTGGGGTTTATTATGGATCCCCATTAGTTCCTGCCCAAGGCAGCAGCAACTCTTCCTGGAGTTTATTATGGATCCCCATTAGTTCCTTTCAAGGCAGCAGCTACTCTTCCTGGCGTTTATTATGGATCCCCATTAGTTCCCATCAAGGCAGCAGCTACTCTTCCTGGGGTTTATTATGGATCCCCATTAGTTCCTGTCAAGGCAGCAGCTACACCTCCTGGGGTTTATTATGGATCCCCATTAGTTCCTGCCCAAGGCAGCAGCTACTCTTCCTGGGGTTTATTATGGATCCCCATTAGTTCCTGCCAAGGCAGCAGCTACTCTTCCTGGGGTTTATTATGGATCCCAAATTAGTTCCTGTCAAGGCAGCAGCTACTCTTCCTGGGGTTTATTATGGATCCCCATTAGTTCCTGTCAAGGCAGCAGCTACTCTTCCTGGGTTTTATTATGGATCCCCATTAGTTCCTGTCAAGGCAGCAGCTACTCTTCCTGGGGTTTATTATGGATCCCCATTAGTTCCTGCCAAGGCAGCAGCTACTCTTCCTGGAGTTTATTATGGATCCCCATTAGTTCCTTTCAAGGCAGCAGCTACTCTTCCTGGGGTTTATTATGGATCCCCATTAGTTCCTGCCAAGGCAGCAGCTACTCTTCCTGGGGTTTATTATAGATCCCCATTAGTTCCTGCCAAGGCAGCAGCTACTCTACCTGGGGTTTATTATGGATCCCCATTAGTTCCTGCTAAGGCAGCAGCTACTCTTCCTGGGGTTTATTATGGATCCCCATTAGTTCCTGTCAAGGCAGCAGCTACTCTTCCTGGGGTTTATTATGGATCCCCATTAGTTCCTGCTAAGGCAGCAGCTACTCTTCCTGGGGTTTATTATGGATCCCCATTAGTTCCTGCCCAAGGCAGCAGCTACTCTTCCTGGGGTTTATTATGGATCCCCATTAGTTCCTGTCAAGGCAGCAGCTACTCTTCCTGGGGTTTATTATGGTTCCCCATTAGTTCCTGTCAAGGCAGCAGCTACTCTTCCTGGGGTTTATTATGGATCCCCATTAGTTCCTGTCAAGGCAGCAGCTCCTCTTCCTGGGGTTTATTATGGATCCCCATTAGTTCCTGCCAAGGCAGCAGCTACTCTTCCTGGGGTTTATTATGGATCCTCATTCATTCCTGCCAAGGCAGCAGCTACTCTACCTGGGGTTTATTATGGTTCCCTGTTAGTTCCTGCCAAGGCAGCAGCTACTCTTCCTGGGGTGTATTATGGATCCCCATTAGTTCCTTTCAAGGCAGCAGCTACTCTTCCTGGGTTTTATTATGGATCCCCATTAGTTCCTGTCAAGGTAGCAGCTACTCTTCAGGGGTTTATTATGGATCCCCATTAGTTCCTGCTAAGGCAGCAGCTACTCTTCCTGGGGTTTATTATGGATCCCCATTAGTTCCTGTCAAGGCAGCAGCTACTCTTCCTGGGGTTTATTATGGATCCCCATTAGTTCCTGTCAAGGCAGCAACTACAATTCCTGGGGTTTATTATGGATATCCATTAGTTCCTGCCCAAGGCAGCAGCTACTCTTCCTGGAGTTTATTATGGATCCCCATTAGTTCCTTTCAAGGCAGCAGGTACTCTTCCTGGGGTTTATTATGGATCCCCATTAGTTCCTGTCAAGGCAGCAGCTACTCTTCCTGGGGTTTATTATGGATCCCCATTAGTTCTGTCAAGGCAGCAGCTACTCTTCCTGGGGTTTATTATGGATCCCCATTAGTTCCTGCCAAGGCAGCAGCTACTCTTCCTGGGGTTTATTATGGATCCTCATTCATTCCTGCCAAGGCAGCAGCTACTCTACCTGGGGTTTATTATGGTTCCCTGTCAGTTCCTGCCAAGGCAGCAGCTACTCTTCCTGGGGTGTATTATGGATCCCCATTAGTTCCTGCCAAGGCAGCAGCTACTCTTCCTGGGGTTTATTATGGATCCCCATTAGTCCCTGTCAAGGCAGCAGCTACTCTTCCTGGGGTTTATTATGGATCCCCATTAGTTCCTGTCAAGGCAGCAGCTACTCTTCCTGGGTTTTATTATGGATCCCCATTAGTTCCTGTCAAGGCAGCAGCTACTCTTCCTGGGGTTTATTATGGATCCCCATTAGTTCCTGCCAAGGCAGCAGCTACTCTTCCTGGAGTTTATTATGGATCCCCATTAGTTCCTTTCAAGGCAGCAGCTACTCTTCCTGGGGTTTATTATGGATCCCCATTAGTTCCTGCCAAGGCAGCAGCTACTCTTCCTGGGGTTTATTATAGATCCCCATTAGTTCCTGCCAAGGCAGCAGCTACTCTACCTGGGGTTTATTATGGATCCCCATTAGTTCCTGCTAAGGCAGCAGCTACTCTTCCTGGGGTTTATTATGGATCCCCATTAGTTCCTGCCAAGGCAGCAGCTACTCTTCCTGGGGTTTATTATGGATCCCCATTAGTTCCTATCAAGGCAGCAGCTACTCTTCCTGGGGTTTATTATGGATCCCCATTAGTTCCTGTCAAGGCAGCAGCTACTCTTCCTGGGGTTTATTATGGATCCCCATTAGTTCCTGTCAAGGCAGCAGCTACTCTTCCTGGGGTTTATTATGGTTCCCCATTAGTTCCTGTCAAGGCAGCAGCTACTCTTCCTGGGGTTTATTATGGATCCCCATTAGTTCCTGTCAAGGCAGCAGCTCCTCTTCCTGGGGTTTATTATGGATCCCCATTAGTTCCTGCCAAGGCAGCAGCTACTCTTCCTAGGGTTTATTATGGATCCTCATTCATTCCTGCCAAGGCAGCAGCTACTCTACCTGGGGTTTATTATGGATCCCTGTTAGTTCCTGCCAAGGCAGCAGCTACTCTTCCTGGGGTGTATTATGGATCCCCATTAGTTCCTGCCAAGGCAGCAGCTACTCTTCCTGGGGTTTATTATGGATCCCCATTAGTTCCTGTCAAGGCAGCAGCTCCTCTTCCTGGGGTTTATTATGGATCCCCATTAGTTCCTGCCAAGGCAGCAGCTACTCTTCCTGGGGTTTATTATGGATCCCCATTAGTTCCTGCCAAGGCAGCAGCTACTCTACCTGGGGTTTATTATGGATCCCTGTTAGTTCCTGCCAAGGCAGCAGCTACTCTTCCTGGGGTGTATTATGGATCCCCATTAGTTCCTGCCAAGGCAGCAGCTACTCTTCCTGGGGTGTATTATGGATCCCCATTAGTTCCTGCCAAGGCAGCAGCTACTCTTCCTGGGGTTTATTATGGATCCCCATTAGTTCCTGTCAAGGCAGCAGCTCCTCTTCCTGGGGTTTATTATGGATCCCCATTAGTTCTTGCCAAGGCTGCAGCTACTCTTCCTGGGGTTTATTATGGATCCCCATTAGTTCCTGCCAAGGCAGCAGCTACTCTACCTGGGGTTTATTATGGATCCCTGTTAGTTCCTGCCAAGGCAGCAGCTACTCTTCCTGGGGTGTATTATGGATCCCCATTAGTTCCTGCTAAGGCAGCAGCTACTCTTCCTGGGGTTTATTATGGATCCCCATTAGTTCCTGTCAAGGCAGCAGCTACACTTCCTGGGGTTTATTATGGATCCCCATTAGTTCCTGTCCAAGGCAGCAGCTACTCTTCCTGGAGTTTATTATGGATCCCCATTAGTTCCTTTCAAGGCAGCAGCTACTCTTCCTGGGCTTTATTATGGATCCCCATTAGTTCCTGTCAAGGTAGCAGCTACTCTTCAGGGGTTTATTATGGATCCCCATTAGTTCCTGCTAAGGCAGCAGCTACTCTTCCTGGGGTTTATTATGGATCCCCATTAGTTCCTGTCAAGGCAGCAGCTACTCTTCCTGGGGTTTATTATGGATCCCCATTAGTTCCTGTCAAGGCAGCAACTACAATTCCTGGGGTTTATTATGGATATCCATTAGTTCCTGCCCAAGGCAGCAGCTACTCTTCCTGGAGTTTATTATGGATCCCCATTAGTTCCTTTCAAGGCAGCAGGTACTCTTCCTGGGGTTTATTATGGATCCCCATTAGTTCCTGTCAAGGCAGCAGCTACTCTTCCTGGGGTTTATTATGGATCCCCATTAGTTCCTGTCAAGGCAGCAGCTACACTTCCTGGGGTTTATTATGGATCCCCATTAGTTCCTGCCCAAGGCAGCAGCTACTCTTCCTGGGGTTTATTATGGATCCCCATTAGTTCATGTCAAGGCAGCAGCTACTCTTCCTGGGGTTTATTATGGATCCCCATTAGTTCCTGCCAAGGCAGCAGCTACTCTTCCTGGGGTTTATTATGGATCCCCATTAGTTCCTGTCAAGGCAGCAGCTACTCTTCCTGGGGTTTATTATGGATCCCCATTAGTTCCTGTCAAGGCAGCAGCTACTCTTCCTGGGTTTTATTATGGATCCCCATTAGTTCCTGTCAAGGCAGCAGCTACTCTTCCTGGGGTTTATTATGGATCCCCATTAGTTCCTATCAAGGCAGCAGCTACTCTTCCTGGGGTTTATTATGGATCCCCATTAGTTCCTGTCAAGGCAGCAGCTACACTTCCTGGGGTTTATTATGGATCCCCATTAGTTCCTGCCCAAGGCAGCAGCTACTCTTCCTGGGGTTTATTATGGATCCCCATTAGTTCATGTCAAGGCAGCAGCTACTCTTCCTGGGGTTTATTATGGATCCCCATTAGTTCCTGCCAAGGCAGCAGCTACTCTTCCTGGGGTTTATTATGGATCCCCATTAGTTCCTGTCAAGGCAGCAGCTACTCTTCCTGGGGTTTATTATGGATCCCCATTAGTTCCTGCCCAAGGCAGCAGCTACTCTTCCTGGGGTTTATTATGGATCCCCATTAGTTCATGTCAAGGCAGCAGCTACTCTTCCTGGGGTTTATTATGGATCCCCATTAGTTCCTGCCAAGGCAGCAGCTACTCTTCCTGGGGTTTATTATGGATCCCAATTAGTTCCTGTCAAGGCAGCAGCTACTCTTCCTGGGGTTTATTATGGATCCCCATTAGTTCCTGTCAAGGCAGCAGCTACTCTTCCTGGGTTTTATTATGGATCCCCATTAGTTCCTGTCAAGGCAGCAGCTACTCTTCCTGGGGTTTATTATGGATCCCCATTAGTTCCTATCAAGGCAGCAGCTACTCTTCCTGGGGTTTATTATGGATCCCCATTAGTTCCTGTCAAGGCAGCAGCTACACTTCCTGGGGTTTATTATGGATCCCCATTAGTTCCTGCCCAAGGCAGCAGCAACTCTTCCTGGAGTTTATTATGGATCCCCATTAGTTCCTTTCAAGGCAGCAGCTACTCTTCCTGGCGTTTATTATGGATCCCCATTAGTTCCTATCAAGGCAGCAGCTACTCTTCCTGGGGTTTATTATGGATCCCCATTAGTTCCTGTCAAGGCAGCAGCTACACTTCCTGGGGTTTATTATGGATCCCCATTAGTTCCTGCCCAAGGCAGCAGCTACTCTTCCTGGGGTTTATTATGGATCCCCATTAGTTCATGTCAAGGCAGCAGCTACTCTTCCTGGGGTTTATTATGGATCCCCATTAGTTCCTGCCAAGGCAGCAGCTACTCTTCCTGGGGTTTATTATGGATCCCCATTAGTTCCTGTCAAGGCAGCAGCTACTCTTCCTGGGGTTTATTATGGATCCCCATTAGTTCCTGTCAAGGCAGCAGCTACTCTTCCTGGGTTTTATTATGGATCCCCATTAGTTCCTGTCAAGGCAGCAGCTACTCTTCCTGGGGTTTATTATGGATCCCCATTAGTTCCTGCCAAGGCAGCAGCTACTCTTCCTGGAGTTTATTATGGATCCCCATTAGTTCCTTTCAAGGCAGCAGCTACTCTTCCTGGGGTTTATTATGGATCCCCATTAGTTCCTGCCAAGGCAGCAGCTACTCTTCCTGGGGTTTATTATAGATCCCCATTAGTTCCTGCCAAGGCAGCAGCTACTCTACCTGGGGTTTATTATGGATCCCTGTTAGTTCCTGCCAAGGCAGCAGCTACTCTTCCTGGGGTGTATTATGGATCCCCATTAGTTCCTGCTAAGGCAGCAGCTACTCTTCCTGGGGTTTATTATGGATCCCCATTAGTTCCTGCCATGGCAGCAGCTACTCTTCCTGGGGTTTATTATGGATCCCCATTAGTTCCTGCCAAGGCAGCAGCTACTCTTCATGGGGTTTATTATGGATCCCCATTAGTTCTTGTCAAGGTAGCAGCTACTCTTCCTGGGGTTTATTATGGATCCCCATTAGTTCCTGCCAAGGCAGCAGCTACTCTTCCTGGGGTTTATTATGGATCCCCATTAGTTCTTGTCAAGGCAGCAGCTACTCTTCCTGGGGTTTATTATGGATCCCCATTAGTTCCTGCTAAGGCAGCAGCTACTCTTCCTGGGGTTTATTATGGATCCCCATTAGTTCCTGCCCAAGGCAGCAGCTACTCTTCCTGGGGTTTATTATGGATCCCCATTAGTTCCTGTCAAGGCAGCAGCTCCTCTTCCTGGGGTTTATTATGGATCCCCATTAGTTCCTGTCAAGGCAGCAGCTACTCTTCCTGGGGTTTATTATGGATCCCCATTAGTTCCTGTCAAGGCAGCAGCTCCTCTTCCTGGGGTTTACTATGGATCCCCATTAGTTCCTGCCAAGGCAGCAGCTACTCTTCCTGGGGTTTATTATGGATCCCCATTAGTTCCTGTCAAGGCAGCAGCTACTCTACCTGGGGTTTATTATGGATCCCTGTTAGTTCCTGCCAAGGCAGCAGCTACTCTTCCTGGGGTGTATTATGGATCCCCATTAGTTCCTGTCCAAGGCAGCAGCTACTCTTCCTGGAGTTTATTATGGATCCCCATTAGTTCCTTTCAAGGCAGCAGCTACTCTTCCTGGGGTTTATTATGGATCCCCATTAGTTCCTGTCAAGGTAGCAGCTACTCTTCAGGGGTTTATTATGGATCCCCATTAGTTCCTGCTAAGGCAGCAGCTACTCTTCCTGGGGTTTATTATGGATCCCCATTAGTTCCTGTCAAGGCAGCAGCTACTCTTCCTGGGGTTTATTATGGATCCCCATTAGTTCCTGTCAAGGCAGCAACTACAATTCCTGGGGTTTATTATGGATATCCATTAGTTCCTGCCCATGGCAGCAGCTACTCTTCCTGGAGTTTATTATGGATCCCCATTAGTTCCTTTCAAGGCAGCAGCTACTCTTCATGGGGTTTATTATGGATCCCCATTAGTTCTTGTCAAGGTAGCAGCTACTCTTCCTGGGGTTTATTATGGATCCCCATTAGTTCCTGCCAAGGCAGCAGCTACTCTTCCTGGGGTTTATTATGGATCCCCATTAGTTCTTGTCAAGGCAGCAGCTACTCTTCCTGGGGTTTATTATGGATCCCCATTAGTTCCTGCTAAGGCAGCAGCTACTCTTCCTGGGGTTTATTATGGATCCCCATTAGTTCCTGCCCAAGGCAGCAGCTACTCTTCCTGGGGTTTATTATGGATCCCCATTAGTTCCTGTCAAGGCAGCAGCTCCTCTTCCTGGGGTTTATTATGGATCCCCATTAGTTCCTGTCAAGGCAGCAGCTACTCTTCCTGGGGTTTATAATGGATCCCCATTAGTTCCTGTCAAGGCAGCAGCTCCTCTTCCTGGGGTTTATTATGGATCCCCATTAGTTCCTGCCAAGGCAGCAGCTACTCTTCCTGGGGTTTATTATGGATCCCCATTAGTTCCTGCCAAGGCAGCAGCTACTCTACCTGGGGTTTATTATGGATCCCTGTTAGTTCCTGCCAAGGCAGCAGCTACTCTTCCTGGGGTGTATTATGGATCCCCATTAGTTCCTGCTAAGGCAGCAGCTACTCTTCCTGGGGTTTATTATGGATCCCCATGAGTTCCTGTCAAGGCAGCAGCTACTCTTCCTGGGGTTTATTATGGATCCCCATTAGTTCCTGTCAAGGCAGCAGCTACACTTCCTGGGGTTTATTATGGATCCCCATTAGTTCCTGTCCAAGGCAGCAGCTACTCTTCCTGGAGTTTATTATGGATCCCCATGAGTTCTTGTCAAGGTAGCAGCTACTCTTCCTGGGGTTTATTATGGATCCCCATTAGTTCCTGCCAAGGCAGCAGCTACTCTTCCTGGGGTTTATTATGGATCCCCATTAGTTCTTGTCAAGGCAGCAGCTACTCTTCCTGGGGTTTATTATGGATCCCCATTAGTTCCTGCTAAGGCAGCAGCTACTCTTCCTGGGGTTTATTATGGATCCCCATTAGTTCCTGCCCAAGGCAGCAGCTACTCTTCCTGGGGTTTATTATGGATCCCCATTAGTTCTTGTCAAGGCAGCAGCTACTCTTCCTGGGGTTTATTATGGATCCCCATTAGTTCCTGTCAAGGCAGCAGCTACTCTTCCTGGGGTTTATTATGGATCCCCATTAGTTCCTGTCAAGGCAGCAGCTCCTCTTCCTGGGGTTTATTATGGATCCCCATTAGTTCCTGCCAAGGCAGCAGCTACTCTTCCTGGGGTTTATTATGGATCCCCATTAGTTCCTGCCAAGGCAGCAGCTACTCTTCCTGGGGTTTATTATGGATCCCCATTAGTTCTTGTCAAGGCAGCAGCTACTCTTCCTGGGGTTTATTATGGATCCCCATTAGTTCCTGCTAAGGCAGCAGCTACTCTTCCTGGGGTTTATTATGGATCCCCATTAGTTCCTGCCCAAGGCAGCAGCTACTCTTCCTGGGGTTTATTATGGATCCCCATTAGTTCTTGTCAAGGCAGCAGCTACTCTTCCTGGGGTTTATTATGGATCCCCATTAGTTCCTGTCAAGGCAGCAGCTACTCTTCCTGGGGTTTATTATGGATCCCCATTAGTTCCTGTCAAGGCAGCAGCTCCTCTTCCTGGGGTTTATTATGGATCCCCATTAGTTCCTGCCAAGGCAGCAGCTACTCTTCCTGGGGTTTATTATGGATCCCCATTAGTTCCTGCCCAAGGCAGCAGCTACTCTTCCTGGGGTTTATTATGGATCCCCATTAGTTCTTGTCAAGGCAGCAGCTACTCTTCCTGGGGTTTATTATGGATCCCCATTAGTTCCTGTCAAGGCAGCAGCTACTCTTCCTGGGGTTTATTATGGATCCCCATTAGTTCCTGTCAAGGCAGCAGCTCCTCTTCCTGGGGTTTATTATGGATCCCCATTAGTTCCTGCCAAGGCAGCAGCTACTCTTCCTGGGGTTTATTATGGATCCCCATTAGTTCCTGCCAAGGCAGCAGCTACTCTTCCTGGGGTTTATTATGGATCCCCATTAGTTCTTGTCAAGGCAGCAGCTACTCTTCCTGGGGTTTATTATGGATCCCCATTAGTTCCTGCTAAGGCAGCAGCTACTCTTCCTGGGGTTTATTATGGATCCCCATTAGTTCCTGCCCAAGGCAGCAGCTACTCTTCCTGGGGTTTATTATGGATCCCCATTAGTTCTTGTCAAGGCAGCAGCTACTCTTCCTGGGGTTTATTATGGATCCCCATTAGTTCCTGTCAAGGCAGCAGCTACTCTTCCTGGGGTTTATTATGGATCCCCATTAGTTCCTGTCAAGGCAGCAGCTCCTCTTCCTGGGGTTTATTATGGATCCCCATTAGTTCCTGCCAAGGCAGCAGCTACTCTTCCTGGGGTTTATTATGGATCCCCATTAGTTCCTGCCAAGGCAGCAGCTACTCTACCTGGGGTTTATTATGGATCCCTGTTAGTTACTGCCAAGGCAGCAGCTACTCTTCCTGGGGTGTATTATGGATCCCCATTAGTTCCTGCTAAGGCAGCAGCTACTCTTCCTGGGGTTTATTATGGATCCCCATTAGTTCCTGTCAAGGCAGCAGCTACTCTTCTTGGGGTTTATTATGGATCCCCATTAGTTCCTGTCAAGGCAGCAGCTACACTTCCTGGGGTTTATTATGGATCCCCATTAGTTCCTGTCCAAGGCAGCAGCTACTCTTCCTGGAGTTTATTATGGATCCCCATTAGTTCCTTTCAAGGCAGCAGCTACTCTTCCTGGGGTTTATTATGGATCCCCATTAGTTCCTGTCAAGGTAGCAGCTACTCTTCAGGGGTTTATTATGGATCCCCATTAGTTCCTGCTAAGGCAGCAGCTACTCTTCCTGGGGTTTATTATGGATCCCCATTAGTTCCTGTCAAGGCAGCAGCTACTCTTCCTGGGGTTTATTATGGATCCCCATTAGTTCCTGTCAAGGCAGCAACTACAATTCCTGGGGTTTATTATGGATCCCCATTAGTTCCTGCCCAAGGCAGCAGCTACTCTTCCTGGAGTTTATTATGGATCCCCATTAGTTCCTTTCAAGGCAGCAGGTACTCTTCCTGGGGTTTATTATGGATCCCCATTAGTTCCTGTCAAGGCAGCAGCTACTCTTCCTGGGGTTTATTATGGATCCCCATTAGTTCTGTCAAGGCAGCAGCTACTCTTCCTGGGGTTTATTATGGATCCCCATTAGTTCCTGCCAAGGCAGCAGCTACTCTTCCTGGGGTTTATTATGGATGCCCATTAGTTCCTGTCAAGGCAGCAGCTACTCTTCCTGGGGTTTATTATGGATCCCCATTAGTTCCTGCCAAGGCAGCAGCTACTCTTCCTGGAGTTTGTTATGGATCCCCATTAGTTCCTTTCAAGGCAGCAGCTACTCTTCCTGGTGTTTATTATGGATCCCCATTAGTTCCTGCCAAGGCAGCAGCTACTCTTCCTGGGGTTTATTATAGATACCCATTAGTTCCTTCCAAGGCAGCAGCTACTCTACCTGGGGTTTATTATGGATCCCTGTTAGTTCCTGCCAAGGCAGCAGCTACTCTTCCTGGGGTGTATTATGGATCCCCATTAGTTCCTGCTAAGGCAGCAGCTACTCTTCCTGGGGTTTATTATGGATCCCCATTAGTTCCTGCCAATGCAGCAGCTACTCTTCCTGGGGTTTATTATGGATCCCCATTAGTTCCTGCCAAGGCAGCAGCTACTCTTCATGGGGTTTATTATGGATCCCCATTAGTTCTTGTCAAGGTAGCAGCTACTCTTCCTGGGGTTTATTATGGATCCCCATTAGTTCCTGCCAAGGCAGCAGCTACTCTTCCTGGGGTTTATTATGGATCCCCATTAGTTCTTGTCAAGGCAGCAGCTACTCTTCCTGGGGTTTATTATGGATCCCCATTAGTTCCTGCTAAGGCAGCAGCTACTCTTCCTGGGGTTTATTATGGATCCCCATTAGTTCCTGCCCAAGGCAGCAGCTACTCTTCCTGGGGTTTATTATGGATCCCCATTAGTTCCTGTCAAGGCAGCAGCTACTCTTCCTGGGGTTTATTATGGATCCCCATTAGTTCCTGTCAAGGCAGCAGCTACTCTTCCTGGGGTTTATTATGGATCCCCATTAGTTCCTGTCAAGGCAGCAGCTCCTCTTCCTGGGGTTTATTATGGATCCCCATTAGTTCCTGCCAAGGCAGCAGCTACTCTTCCTGGGGTTTATTATGGATCCCCATTAGTTCCTGCCAAGGCAGCAGCTACTCTAACTGGGGTTTATTATGGATCCCTGTTAGTTCCTGCCAAGGCAGCAGCTACTCTTCCTGGGGTGTATTATGGATCCCCATTAGTTCCTGCTAAGGCAGCAGCTACTCTTCCTGGGGTTTATTATGGATCCCCATTAGTTCCTGTCAAGGCAGCAGCTACTCTTCCTGGGGTTTATTATGGATCCCCATTAGTTCCTGTCAAGGCAGCAGCTACACTGCCTGGGGTTTATTATGGATCCCCATTAGTTCCTGTCCAAGGCAGCAGCTACTCTTCCTGGAGTTTATTATGGATCCCCATTAGTTCTTGTCAAGGTAGCAGCTATTCTTCCTGGGGTTTATTATGGATCCCCATTAGTTCCTGCCAAGGCAGCAGCTACTCTTCCTGGGGTTTATTATGGATCCCCAATAGTTCTTGTCAAGGCAGCAGCTACTCTTCCTGGGGTTTATTATGGATCCCCATTAGTTCCTGCTAAGGCAGCAGCTACTCTTCCTGGGGTTTATTATGGATCCCCATTAGTTCCTGCCCAAGGCAGCAGCTACTCTTCCTGGGGTTTATTATGGATCCCCATTAGTTCCTTTCAAGGCAGCAGCTACTCTTCCTGGGGTTTATTATGGATCCCCATTAGTTCCTGTCAAGGCAGCAGCTACTCTTCCTGGGGTTTATTATGGATCCCCATTAGTTCCTGTCAAGGCAGCAGCTCCTCTTCCTGGGGTTTATTATGGATCCCCATTAGTTCCTGCCAAGGCAGCAGCTACTCTTCCTGGGGTTTATTATGGATCCCCATTAGTTCCTGCCAAGGCAGCAGCTACACTTCCTTGGGTTTATTATGGATCCCCATTAGTTCCTGTCCAAGGCAGCAGCTACTCTTCCTGGAGTTTATTATGGATCCCCATTAGTTCCTTTCAAGGCAGCAGCTACTCTTCCTGGGGTTTATTATGGATCCCCATTAGTTCCTGTCAAGGTAGCAGCTACTCTTCAGGGGTTTATTATGGATCCCCATTAGTTCCTGCTAAGGCAGCAGCTACTCTTCCTGGGGTTTATTATGGATCCCCATTAGTTCCTGTCAAGGCAGCAGCTACTCTTCCTGGGGTTTATTATGGATCCCCATTAGTTCCTGTCAAGGCAGCAACTACAATTCCTGGGGTTTATTATGGATATCCATTAGTTCCTGCCCAAGGCAGCAGCTACTCTTCCTGGAGTTTATTATGGATCCCCATTAGTTCCTTTCAAGGCAGCAGGTACTCTTCCTGGGGTTTATTATGGATCCCCATTAGTTCCTGTCAAGGCAGCAGCTACTCTTCCTGGGGTTTATTATGGATCCCCATTAGTTCTGTCAAGGCAGCAGCTACTCTTCCTGGGGTTTATTATGGATCCCCATTAGTTCATGCCAAGGCAGCAGCTACTCTTCCTGGGGTTTATTATGGATCCCCATTAGTTCCTATCAAGGCAGCAGCTACTCTTCCTGGGGTTTATTATGGATCCCCATTAGTTCCTGTCAAGGCAGCAGCTACACTTCCTGGGGTTTATTATGGATCCCCATTAGTTCCTGCCCAAGGCAGCAGCTACTCTTCCTGGGGTTTATTATGGATCCCCATTAGTTCATGTCAAGGCAGCAGCTACTCTTCCTGGGGTTTATTATGGATCCCCATTAGTTCCTGCCAAGGCAGCAGCTACTCTTCCTGGGGTTTATTATGGATCCCCATTAGTTCCTGTCAAGGCAGCAGCTACTCTTCCTGGGGTTTATTATGGATCCCCATTAGTTCCTGTCAAGGCAGCAGCTACTCTTCCTGGGTTTTATTATGGATCCCCATTAGTTCCTGTCAAGGCAGCAGCTACTCTTCCTGGGGTTTATTATGGATCCCCATTAGTTCCTGCCAAGGCAGCAGCTACTCTTCCTGGAGTTTATTATGGATCCCCATTAGTTCCTTTCAAGGCAGCAGCTACTCTTCCTGGGGTTTATTATGGATCCCCATTAGTTCCTGCCAATGCAGCAGCTACTCTTCCTGGGGTTTATTATAGATCCCCATTAGTTCCTGCCAAGGCAGCAGCTACTCTACCTGGGGTTTATTATGGATCCCTGTTAGTTCCTGCCAAGGCAGCAGCTACTCTTCCTGGGGTGTATTATGGATCCCCATTAGTTCCTGCCAAGGCAGCAGCTACTCTTCCTGGGGTTTATTATGGATCCCCATTAGTTCCTGTCAAGGCAGCAGCTACTCTTCCTGGGGTTTATTATGGATCCTCATTCATTCCTGCCAAGGCAGCAGCTACTCTACCTGGGGTTTATTATGGATCCCTGTTAGTTCCTGCCAAGGCAGCAGCTACTCTTCCTGGGGTGTATTATGGATCCCCATTAGTTCCTGCCAAGGCAGCAGCTACACTTCCTGGGGTTTATTATGGATCCCCATTAGTTCCTGTCAAGGCAGCAGCTACTCTTCCTGGGGTTTATTATGGATCCTCATTCATTCCTGCCAAGGCAGCAGCTACTCTACCTGGGGTTTATTATGGATCCCTGTTAGTTCCTGCCAAGGCAGCAGCTACTCTTCCTGGGGTGTATTATGGATCCCCATTAGTTCCTGCCAAGGCAGCAGCTACTCTTCCTGGGGTTTATTATGGATCCCCATTAGTTCCTGTCAAGGCAGCAGCTCCTCTTCCTGGGGTTTATTATGGATCCCCATTAGTTCCTGCCAAGGCAGCAGCTACTCTTCCTGGGGTTTATTATGGATCCCCATTAGTTCCTGCTAAGGCAGCAGCTACTCTTCCTGGGGTTTATTATGGATCCCCGTTAGTTCCTGTCAAGGCAGCAGCTACTCTTCCTGGGGTTTATTATGGATCCCCATTAGTTCCTGTCAAGGCAGCAGCTACACTTCCTGGGGTTTATTATGGATCCCCATTAGTTCCTGTCCAAGGCAGCAGCTACTCTTCCTGGAGTTTATTATGGATCCCCATTAGTTCCTTTCAAGGCAGCAGCTACTCTTCCTGGGGTTTATTATGGATCCCCATTAGTTCCTGTCAAGGTAGCAGCTACTCTTCAGGGGTTTATTATGGATCCCCATTAGTTCTTGTCAAGGCAGCAGCTACTCTACCTGGGGTTTATTATGGATCCCCATTAGTTCCTGTCAAGGCAGCAGCTACTCTTCCTGGGGTTTATTATGGATCCCCATTAGTTCCTGTCAAGGCAGCAACTACAATTCCTGGGGTTTATTATGGATATCCATTAGTTCCTGCCCAAGGCAGCAGCTACTCTTCCTGGAGTTTATTATGGATCCCCATTAGTTCCTTTCAAGGCAGCAGGTACTCTTCCTGGGGTTTATTATGGATCCCCATTAGTTCCTGTCAAGGCAGCAGCTACTCTTCCTGGGGTTTATTATGGATCCCCATTAGTTCTGTCAAGGCAGCAGCTACTCTTCCTGGGGTTTATTATGGATCCCCATTAGTTCCTGCCAAGGCAGCAGCTACTCTTCCTGGGGTTTATTATGGATCCCCATTAGTTCCTATCAAGGCAGCAGCTACTCTTCCTGGGGTTTATTATGGATCCCCATTAGTTCCTGTCAAGGCAGCAGCTACACTTCCTGGGGTTTATTATGGATCCCCATTAGTTCCTGCCCAAGGCAGCAGCAACTCTTCCTGGAGTTTATTATGGATCCCCATTAGTTCCTTTCAAGGCAGCAGCTACTCTTCCTGGGGTTTATTATGGATCCCCATTAGTTCCTGCCAAGGCAGCAGCTACTCTTCCTGGGGTTTATTATGGATCCCCATTAGTTCCTGTCAAGGCAGCAGCTACTCTTCCTGGGGTTTATTATGGATCCCCATTAGTTCCTGTCAAGGCAGCAGCTACTCTTCCTGGGGTTTATTATGGATCCCCATTAGTTCCTGCCAAGGCTGCAGCTACTCTTCCTGGAGTTTATTATGGATCCCCATTAGTTCCTTTCAAGGCAGCAGATACTCTTCCTGGGGTTTATTATGGATCCCCATTAGTTCCTGCCATGGCAGCAGCTACTCTTCCTGGGGTTTATTATAGATCCCCATTAGTTCCTGCCAAGGCAGCAGCTACTCTACCTGGGGTTTATTATGGATCCCTGTTAGTTCCTGCCAAGGCAGCAGCTACTCTTCCTGGGGTGTATTATGGATCCCCATTAGTTCCTGCTAAGGCAGCAGCTACTCTTCCTGGGGTTTATTATGGATCCCCATTAGTTCCTGTCAAGGCAGCAGCTACTCTTCCTGGGGTTTATTATGGATCCCCATTAGTTCCTGCCAAGGCAGCAGCTACTCTTCCTGTGGTTTATTATGGATCCCCATTAGTTCCTGTCAAGGCAGCAGCTACTCTTCCTGGGGTTTATTATGGATCCCCATTAGTTCCTGTCAAGGCAGCAGCTACTCTTCCTGGGTTTTATTATGGATCCCCATTAGTTCCTGCCAAGGCAGCAGCTACTCTTCCTGGGGTTTATTATGGATCCCCATTAGTTCCTGTCAAGGAAGCAGCTACTCTTCCTGGGGTTTATTATGGATCCCCATTAGTTCCTGCCAAGGCAGCAGCTACTCTTCCTGGGGTTTATTATGGATCCTCATTTGTTCCTGTCAAGGCAGCAGCTACTCTTCCTGGGGCTTATTATGGATCCCTGAGCTGACAGCCAGATAACTGGTATAATGTCATACATGTTGACACAATGTAAATTCAACCCCACTGCCTCAGAGCAGCTAGCAAACATTTCATATTAAGCTCTATCATCACAACCCATATCAGGACTATGACCCTAAAAATGAAAGACACCGGTCAAGTTCTGTTCTAATGGCAAACGTGTATAAAGATGAAATTGGGATAATGTACACTGGCTAACGACCATGCAAAATAGTCATGGAGAGCAATGTACAATATGGTAAGTGTCATGTTCTGACCATCGTTCTTTTGTGTTTTCCTTGTTTTAGTGTTAGTCAGGACGTGAGCTGGGTGGGCATTCTATGTTGTGTGTCTGGTTTGTCTATTTCTATGTTTGGCCTGATCTGGTTCTCAATCAGAGGCAGGTGTTAGTCATTGTCTCTGATTGGGAACCATATTTAGGTAGCCTGTTTTGTGTTGGGATTGGGATTTGTGGGTGGCCTTGTGCTAGCCGTGTGCTATGAAGCCTACATTCTCTCACATACCATGAGAGAGCCAGATGAGCATAAGAAATACTTCAGCAGTACTCATCATCTCTGCTGTGGAAAGTGAGTGAGTGAGTGAGAGAGAGAGACATACTGACTCTCTAATCTGGGGATCTGACTCTCCTGGTTCCTCTCTAGGTTTCTTCCTAGGTTTTGGCCTTTCTAGGGGAGTTTTTCCTAGCCACCGTGCTTCTACACCTGCATTGCTTTGCTGTTTGGGGGTTTTAGGCTGGGTTTCTGTACAGCACAGATATCAGCTGATGTACGAAGGGCTATATAAATACATGTGATTTGATTTAATGAAAGGCGTCCCAGAGACAGCGTGTAAAAACAACTACGTCCGTCACCCTGTCTGTCACACGCTAGCTAAATAAACACTCCTCACACACACACACACAACCCAACCTTGATCAGATCAGCCTGGGTTGTGATAACGTGACAACACTGTCAGAGATAGATGGAGTCATATCTATTAATATCACTATGAATCCAGCAGTGAGAAGACAAACTGAGAAAAGAGTTCAACCGTGAGGTCACTGTTCCCACGAGAGCGTTGTCATATTGCAATCAGCAACTTTTGTCTCCATCTCTATTTCAGTCGTCTCTTTAATTTCAGAAACAGAAATTGTTTTCGAAATTGTTTAGCGCTGAACAGAACCATTATTTTTCGTGTTCCGTTCCCGACCGGAAAAAAATAATTTCTGAACCGGTAATAAACCCATAAAAAAGTACAGGTTTATATAATTCCTTTCTGTTCCTTTTTAAACCTCTGAAATACATGTATTTTGTTTACATTTAGCTCAACATTAAATTAATTCACCAATCAGTGTGGATAAAGCGGCTCTCTGTGGAGCGGGAAAGCCATTTACTCTGTACAGGACAGTTGTTAATAAACAACAAATTGTATTTTTTTTCCCCACGTTAACAGCATGGTTTAATCGTAATTAAAGATAAACACACAATGTGCTGTCAGTCACAGTGTAGAGCGCGGTGGATAGGAGGTGCAACTGAAAGAGTGAGAAGGATGGGGGGAAAGCTTGCCTTGAAGTGCTGGGCATTTCTGAATTAGACCCAATGAATTACAACAAGGGAGGATATTGAATATTTTTTAACTCCAGAGTTGGTTTAACGTCAGACCAGAGCATCCGTTAGCTAGCTAACAATAGTGTATGTGCAAAGCAGCACTATAATAAAAATAAAAAATATCGTACCTTTTTTGTAGTTAATAAATCCAATGTGAAACGCAATAACGATAGTATCCTTAACTAGCATTGAAAAAGTCAATCCATTCTATCTTTATTTCTACACTGGAAAAAATATATATAAACGTAGCATGTAAAGTGTTGAGCTGAAATAAAACATCTCTGAAATTTGGTGAACGAATTTGTTTTGATCCTTCTTCGTGAGCGTTTCTCCTTTGACCAGATAATCCATTCACCTGACAGCTGTGGCATATCAAGAAGCTGATTACACAGCATGATCATTCATTACGCAGGTGCACCTTGTGCTGAGGAGAAGAAAAGGCCACCCTAAAATGTGCAGTTTTGTCACACAACACAATGCCACAGATGTCTCCAGTTTTGAGGGAGGGTGAAATTGGCATCCTGACTGTAGGTATGTCCACCAAAGCTGTTGCCAGAAAATCTAACGTTAATTTCTCTACCATAAGCCGCCTCCAACATCATTTTAGAGAATTTGTGGGGATTGGCTGGGTCATTGGCTGGGTCTGGCTCCGCAGTGGCTGTGCCCCTGCTCAGTCATGTGAAATCCATAGATTAGGTCCTAATGAATTGATTTAAATTGAGTGATTTCCTTATATGAACTGTAACACAGCAAAATCTTTGACATTTTTTTGCATGTTGCGTTGATCTTTTTTGTTCAGTATAATTAAACATCTCTCCCTAATTTCTGAATCATGCTTGTGACGTCGTCAGTAGGCTACAGTAAGCTATTCTTCAGAAGGAGAGGGGTAGGTTGTCACGACCTCCGCCGAATTCGGTCCCTCTCCTTGATCGCATTACATAGGCAGCCTACACATAAACAGTCGACTTCTAAAAGGCAGCCTACACAACCACACTGGGAGATATTTCCAGCAGGCAGACACTGAGTTACAGAGGGAGGGCTTTGCTCTGATTATATGTAAAAAAAAATAAAATAAAAAAAAAAACGTTTTTAACCAGTTCCCAAGCGTTTTAAAAATAACGGTTCTGTTCCAGAACAGTATAGATCAGTTTCGTGTTTGGGTTCTGTTCCTCAAATAATTTTGTTATTTTACAGTTTTCGGTTCTGTTTCCTGAAGCCGTTCCAACCCTTAATCTCGGCACCCGAAACCAAATCAGCTAAGGCTGATCACTGTGATTAACCCACCAGGAGAATACCTTCATCACTGTGATTAACCCACCAGGAGAATACCTTCATCACTGTGATTAACCCACCAGGAGAATACCTTGATCGCTGTGATTAACCCACCAGGAGAATACCTGCATCACTGTGATTAACCCACCAGGGGAATACCTTCATCGCTGTGATTAACCCACCAGGGGAATACCTTCATCACTGTGATTAACTCACCAGGAGAATACCTTCATCACTGTGATTAACCCACCAGGAGAATACCTTCATCACTGTGATTAACCCACCAGGAGAATACCTTCATCACTGTGATTAACCCACCAGGGGAATACCTTCATCACTGTGATTAACCCACCAGGGGAATACCTTCATCGCTGTGATTAACCCACCAGGGGAATACCTTCATCACTGTGATTAACTCACCAGGAGAATACCTTCATCACTGTGATTAACCCACCAGGAGAATACCTTCATCACTGTGATTAACCCACCAGGAGAATACCTTCATCACTGTGATTAACCCACCAGGAGAATACCTTCATCACTGTGATTAACCCACCAGGAGAATACCTTCATCACTGTGATTAACCCACCAGGAGAATACCTTCATCACTGTGATTAACCCACCAGGAGAATACCTTCATCACTGTGATTAACCCACCAGGAGAATACCTTCATCACTGTGATTAACCCACCAGGAGAATACCTTCATCACTGTGATTAACCCACCAGGAGAATACCTTCATCACTGTGATTAACCCACCAGGAGAATACCTTCATCACTGTGATTGACTACATCGGTGTTATGATAATAACCCATTTAAACTACAGTCTTTTGTTAAACTAGAGGTACGTGTGAAAGTGAAACCATTGTGTAAATACAAGACTGAGATAATGGGAAATGGAATGAGAGATGGCTTGACCTTGTTCTGTTTGAAGATGTGGCACACGCTGCAATTTAGCAGAGAGAAAACACGTTTGTTTTTAGAGACGGGTGGGACTATTTTGCATAAAGTAGTACAGATTGGCTCATCAGATATCGTTTCCCAAAACAGATCTTACAGGATCTTTAACGATGATTTAAGACCTACTTTAGAAAGGCAAACACATGCACGTCTAAGTGCTATCCACCCTCGGGCCTTTACAAACGAGCACTTTTCAGCTGGAGCTTGGCATTCCACACCCCTCGCTGAGCTGATGTTTTGGTTGTAATCATTAGCAAATCGAACAGTTGCATACAATTTCCACACATCAATCACACAACACCTCGAAGTAAAGGAAGGTATCTTTACCATCAATGGGGTCCTAAATAAGAACGTAACAGAAAAGGCTTCCACTCTTAACGTGATGCGCGAAAAGACGCTGCTGAACGTGGTGACCAGGTGGACTCGTTCATTCTGCAGAACAGCAGTGTGGGGCCTTTACGCCAACAGCACGGAGCTGTTGAGGACGGATGGCCGGTTCTGAACGTTTAAAATGACATTAGGATTAACGTTTCGAAAACAAATCACTAATTGAACAGGTCCCGAGCATCATCATAAAGAGGGAAAATTAAACGTTAACGTTACCGATGCCTAACGCAACAATGCTGAAACGTTAGAAGGAGATGTGTATCTTTACATTTATTTCCCACGGATATAAATCGCTCCGCACGTCATCGTCATTAACAGCTGGGGGGTAAAAATGACAAAGAACGAGACAGGGGAAGAGACAGTTCTGTACGGCAATGCTTTGAGAAGTTAAACGAGAGGTGGTTGAATAGATGCTAACTAACATCGCAAGGTGAAATTGAGCTACAGTGGCAACCCTTAACAACCTGAAAGGGAGTCACGGTTAGTTTTTTCTTCTTCGCCTCGACACCCCCCATCCTGTCTCTGGCAGAAGTGCGATAAGGGACGGAGTGAGAAAAACACAGCGCTGAACGATAGAAAAGTATTTCAATCGATATGCAGCCATTATCAATGGTACAGGTGGTTTGAAGTACATGTGCCGTTGTTAAAGCCCCCTAACCGGCCAAGCCACAACTGAGCCAAATAAAAACCTTTTGTCTGTTCTGAATTTCTGATACTACCATAGCACCTCTATTTCAGTCTCATTTCACACCATTGTATTTCATGGTATGGCGTTGTATATTCCCCACAGGCTTTAAAGTTATATTTAATTTTTTAACCATATATGGTTAATTAGGGGTGTTTCAGAATTGCAAATGCTCAAGGTTGTTCCCAAGCACTGAGGCTTAGAACAATCCCTATTTATCAATGGTTATCTCCTACCGGTGAGAGACGGACGCTCTTAGGAATGTTTGACAAATCACACTTTTCCTACGCAGTACAAACATTCTAAATTCCATTCCTAAGTAGTATTTTAGAATAGTTTCTACACAACATTGATAAATGACACTCCAGGAGTTACTTTCATCAATGTGATTGACCCACTTCAGCTACCATAATCAATACCCTTCAGCTACTATAATCAATACACTTCAGCTACTATAATCAATACACTTCAGCTACTATAATCAATACACTTCAGCTACTATAATCAATACACTTCAGCTACTATAATCAATACACTTCAGCTACTATAATCAATACACTTCAGCTACTATAATCAATACACTTCAGCTACTATAATCAATACACTTCAGCTACCATAATCAATACACTTCAGCTACTATAATCAATACAGTTCAGCTACTATAATCAATACACTTCAGCTACTACAAACAATACACTTCAGCTACTATAATCAATACACTTCAGCTACTATAATCAATACACATCAGCTACTATAATCAATACACTTCAGCTACTATAATCAATACACTTCAGCTACTATAATCAATACACTTCAGCTACTATAATCAATACACTTCAGCTACTATAATCAATACACTTCAGCTACTATAATCAATACACTTCAGCTACTATAATCAATACACTTCAGCTACCATAATCAATACACTTCAGCTACCATAATCAATACACTTCAGCTACTATAATCAATACACTTCAGCTACTATAATCAATACACTTCAGCTACCATAATCAATACACTTCAGCTACCATAATCAATACACTTCAGCTACTATAATCAATACAGTTCAGCTACTATAATCAATACACTTCAGCTACTATAATCAATACACTTCAACTACTATAATCAATACACTTCAGCTACCATAATCAATACACTTCAGCTACTATAATCAATACACTTCAGCTACTATAATCAATACACTTCAACTACTATAATCAATACACTTCAGCTACTATAATCAATACACTTCAGCTACTATAATCAATACACTTCAGCTACTATAACCAATACACTTCAGCTACTATAATCAATACACTTCAGCTACTATAATCAATACACTTCAGCTACCATAATCAATACACTTCAGCTACTATAATCAATACACTTCAGCTACTATAATCAATACACTTCAGCTACTATAATCAATACACTTCAGCTACTATAATCAATACACTTCAGCTACTACAATCAATACACTTCAGCTACTATAATCAATACACTTCATCTACTATAATCAATACACTTCAGCTACTATAATCAATACACTTCAGCTACTATAATCAATACACTTCAGCTACTATAATCAATACACTTCAGCTACCATAATCAACACACTTCAGCTACTATAATCAATACACTTCAGCTACTATAACCAATACACTTCAGCTACTATAATCAATACACTTCAGCTACTATAACCAATACACTTCAGCTACTATAATCAATACACTTCAGCTACTATAATCAATACACTTCAGCTACTATAACCAATACACTTCAGCTACTATAATCAATACACTTCAGCTACTATAATCAATACACTTCAGCTACTATAATCAATACACTTCAGCTACTATAATCAATACACTTCAGCTACTATAACCAATACACTTCAGCTACTATAATCAATACACTTCAGCTACTATAATCAATACACTTCAGCTACTATAACCAATACACTTCAGCTACTATAATCAATACACTTCAACTACTATAATCAATACACTTCAGCTACCATAATCAATACACTTTGCTACCATAATCAATACACTTCAGCTACTATAATCAATACACTTCAGCTACTATAACCAATACACTTCAGCTACTATAATCAATACACTTCAGCTACTATAATCAATACACTTCAGCTACCATAATCAATACACTTCAGCTACTATAATCAATACCCTTCAGCTACTATAACCAATACACTTCAGCTACTATAATCAATACACTTCAGCTACTATAATCAATACCCTTCATCTACCATAATCAATACACTTCAGCTACTATAATCAATACACTTCAGCTACTATAATCAATACACTTCAGCTACTATAATCAATACACTTCAGCTACTATAATCAATACACTTCAGCTACTATAATCAATACACTTCAGCTACTATAATCAATACACTTCAGCTACCATAATCAATACACTTCAGCTACTATAATCAATACACTTCAGCTACCATAATCAATACACTTCAGCTACTATAATCAATACACTTCAGCTACTATAATCAATACACTTCAGCTACTATAATCAATACACTTCAGCTACTATAATCAATACACTTCAGCTACCATAATCAATACACTTCAGCTACTATAATCAATACACTTCAGCTACTATAACCAATACACTTCAGCTACTATAATCAATACACTTCAACTACTATAATCAATACACTTCAGCTACTATAATCAATACACTTCAGCTACTATAATCAATACACTTCAGCTACTATAATCAATACACTTCAGCTACTATAATCAATACACTTCATCTACTATAATCAATACACTTCAGCTACTATAATCAATACACTTCAGCTACCATAATCAATACACTTCAGCTACTATAATCAATACACTTCAGCTACTATAATCAATACACTTCAGCTACTATAATCAATACACTTCAGCTACCATAATCAATACACTTCAGCTACTATAATCAATACACTTCAGCTACTATAATCAATACACTTCAGCTACCATAATCAATACACTTCAGCTACTATAATCAATACACTTCAGCTACCATAATCAATACACTTCAGCTACTATAATCAATACACTTCAGCTACCATAATCAATACACTTCAGCTACTATAATCAATACACTTCAGCTACTATAATCAATACACTTCAGCTACTATAATCAATACACTTCAGCTACTATAATCAATACACTTCAGCTACTACAATCAATACACTTCAGCTACTATAATCAATACACTTCATCTACTATAATCAATACACTTCAGCTACTATAATCAATACACTTCAGCTACTATAATCAATACACTTCAGCTACTATAATCAATACACTTCAGCTACCATAATCAATACACTTCAGCTACTATAATCAATACACTTCAGCTACTATAATCAATACCCTTCAGCTACTATAATCAATACACTTCAGCTACTGTAATCAATACACTTCAGCTACTATAACCAATACACTTCAGCTACCATAATCAATACACTTCAGCTACTATAATCAATACACTTCAGCTACTATAATCAATACACTTCAGCTACCATAATCAATACACTTCAGCTACCATAATCAATACACTTCAGCTACTATAATCAATACACTTCAGCTACTATAATCAATACACTTCAGCTACTATAATCAATACCCTTCAGCTATTATAATCAATACCCTTCAGCTATTATAATCAATACACTTCAGCTACCATAATCAATACACTTCAGCTACCATAATCAATACACTTCAGCTACTATAATCAATACACTTCAGCTACCATAATCAATACACTTTGCTACCATAATCAATACACTTCAGCTACTATAATCAATACACTTCAGCTACCATAATCAATACACTTCAGCTACCATAATCAATACACTTCAGCTACTATAATCAATACACTTTGCTACCATAATCAATACACTTCAGCTACTATAATCAATACACTTTGCTACCATAATCAATACACTTCAGCTACTATAATCAATACACTTCAGCTACCATAATCAATACACTTCAGCTACTATAATCAATACACTTCAGCTATTATAATATATACCCTTCAGCTACTATAATCAATACACTTCACTACTCTTTCCCAAAACTTTCATAAATGATCTACTATATCATCTAGACTCATCTGTGATTCCTGTAGTCTGGTGTTGAGAAAGAAGTAGTGATAATGACAGAGGTAAAGAGAGAGAGAAGAAGAAAGAGCTTTAGAGACAGAGAGACAGAATGACAGAGAGTTGGAGAAATATTGAGAGAGCGAGAGAGAGAGAGAGATTGAAAGAGAGATGGAGAAGGGGGCTGGAGAGAGAGAGAGAGAGAGAGAGAGAGAGAGAGAGCGAGAGAGAGAGTAAACTCCCATATCTACTGGGTGAAATTCCACAGTGTGCCATCACAGCAGCAAGATTTGTGACCTGTTGCCACTAGAAAAGGGCAACCAGTGAAGAACAAACACCATTGTAAATACAACCCATATTTATGCTTATTTATTTTATCTTGTGTCCTTTAACCATTTGTACATTGTTAAAACACTGTATATATATATATAATATGACATTTGTAATGTCTTTACTGTTTTGACACCTCTGTATGTGTAATGTTTACTGTTAATTTTTGTTGTTTTTCACTTTATATATTCACTTTGTATGTTGCCTACCTCACTTACTTTGGCAATGTTAACACATGTTTCCCATGCCAATAAAGCCCTTGAATTGAATTGAATTGAATTGCATTGAATTGAATTTAATTGAGAGAGAGAGAGAGAGAGAGAGAGAGGTGCTGGAGACTATTGTCTGGGTGTTGGATCGTTGTGTTGTTACTGCTAGGATGGGTTTTATTAGTCAGTCGTTATGTTTTTAGAAAGCAGCCAAGTTTTTTTCATGTCTCCTCTCATCTCCTCCTTTTATTTAAAACCACTGATTTCATGTGTTTTTGTTGTTGTTGTCGTGTACCTGAAAGTAGTCATCAACCTGACTCCAACGTTTCTGAAGAGAGAGAGACATTGGGTTCATCCCAAATAGCGCCCTATTCCCTAGTGCATTGCTCTGAAGCTATTCCCTGCTTTGGACCAGGGACCATAGTGACATACAGTATGTATTGGGTAGTGCGTAGCTCTGAAGCTGTGTGTTGAATGTAACATCTAATCATTTCAAACCTGGCTCTCTGAGACACGGTATAGCTGAGCAAATCCCTGGCACACAGTATCCATTACATCCGCAGCTAAATTATGGTTTTAATGCTCTGGACTGATGAAATGTGGAGAAAGAGACATAAACACACTTTAAAGACCCCTGGAACGAGTCAGACTGAATCGGTGATCAGGCAGAATTCATCTCCCATGGACTGACAGACTACTACTCCGCTCTCTCACTGTTGCTCTCTCTCTCTCTCTCTCCCTTATCTGTCTCTCTCTCTCTCTCTCTCTCTCCCTTATCTGTCTCTCTCTCTCTCTTTCTCTCTCTCGTACTCTATCTCCCCATATATCTCTCTCTTTCTCGTACTCTATCTCCCCATATATATCTCTCTCTCTCTCTCTCTGGTTCTCTTTCTCCCCCCACCTCTCTCTCTCTCTGGTTCTCTTTCTCCCCCCACCTCTCTCTCTCTCTCTGACTCTTTCTCCCCCCACCTCTCTCTCTCTCTCTGACTCTCTCTCTCTCTCTCTCTCTCTCTCTCTCTCTCTGACTCTTTCTCCCCCCACCTCTCTCTCTCTCTCTTTCTCTCTCTCGTACTCTATCTCCCCATATATCTCTCTCTTTCTCGTACTCTATCTCCCCATATATCTCTCTCTCTCTCTCTCTCTGGTTCTCTTTCTCCCCCACCTCTCTCTCTCTCTGGTTCTCTTTCTCCCCCCACCTCTCTCTCTCTCTCTCTCTCTCTCTCTCTCTCTCTCTCTCTCTCTCTCTCTCTCTCTCTCTCTCTCTCTCTCTCTGTCTCTCTCTCTCTCGTATTTACCATGTCAAATATCGGGATCGAAACTGAAATATTTACCGCCACCTAAAACAAATACATACCGACATGTGACATGTATGTGTAGCGTAGAATAACACGACGTAAAACGTGGCGCAGAAAGCCGGGAAAAGGGAGTTGATTTATTATGTTATGACAGCTGGTAGAGATGCTTACCATAAGGTAAGAGCTACGAACACAAAACATTACTTAAAACATTCATATTCATATGACTCATATTAATAAGAAAACTAAGATTTTAAAACCCATCTGGGGACCAGTCAGCCCTTGACAGGTGCCAACCACTAAGAGTGTTACCAGGACTCTACAAATATAGATGTCAAATGTTATTTGTGGGGTCAAACATTGATTTCACTTTAGTCCCAAAAACTCCCTTTGGTCACTTAAGACTGGGTAGGGAATGGATTGAATCGACTTAAAATCAATATTCCTTTCAGAATGAGATAATGAAAGAGGGAGAGAGTGAGATACAGGGAAAGACATATTGCGGAGAGAGAGGGTGGGTGTTTGGGGAGAAAGGAGACAGAGACTCCTCAGACCCCAGAGTATACAAAGATGGAGTTTCTAAGGCTTGCAATGTTCACTACTCTGACCCCAGGCTGTCAATCTCCCATCACTCTACCATCATCAAATCAGAGGATCTACCATCCCTCTACCATGCCTCTACCATCACTCTACCACCACTCTACCAACATCATATCAGAGGATCTACCATCCCTCTACCATCCCTCTACTAACGTCATATCAGAGGGTCTACCATCCCTCTCCCATCCCTCTCCCATCCCTCTACCATCCCTCTCCCATCCCTCTACTAACATCATATCAGAGAGTCTACCGTCACTCTACCATCCCTCTCCCATCCCTCTCCCATCCCTCTCCCATCCCCCTCCCATCCCTCTACCATCCCTCTACCATCACTCTCCCATCCCTCTCCCATCCCTCTCCCATTCCTCTCCCATCCCTCTACCATCCCTCTACCATCCCTCTACCATCCCTCCCCCATCCTTCTACCATCCCTCTACTAACATCATATCAGAGGGTCTACCATCCCTCTCCCATCCCTCTACCATCCCTCTACCATCCCTCTACTAACATCATATCAGAGGGTCTACCATCCCTCCCCTATCCCTCTACCATCCCTCTACCATCCCTCTCCCATCCCTCTACCATCCCTCTACCATCCCTCTCCCATCCCTCTACCATCCCTCTACCATCCCTCTCCCATCCCTCTACCATCCCTCTCCCATCCCTCTACCATCCCTCTCCCATCCCTCTCCCATCCCTCTCCCATCCCTCTACCATTCCTACACACTTTGTTTTCATAATCCTACAGAAATAGTATCATTTTAAAAGTTGCCTTTAATATGTTAAACGCACATAAACACTGCTAACGTAGATATCCTTAAAAACCTCACCGCCCGTCTCAGACTGCCCCCCCCCCCCCCCCCACAGGGCTCTGATCAAAAGTACTGCACTATATGTGGAATAGGGGGCCATTTGGAACTTCTCAGTACACTAGACAGACAGTGAACTAACTCCAGGTGACACTAGCCAGACATAGTTCAGGGTTCACTGTGTGCACTGAGCTAAAACACACACCTCCTCTCCCCCCTCCTCCTCTCCCTCCTCCTCCTCTCCCTCCTCCTCCTCTCCCTGCTCCTCCTCTTTCTCCTCCTCCTCTCCCTCCTCCTCCTCTCCCTCCTCCTCCTCTCCCTCCTCCTCCTCTCCCTGCTCCGTCTTCTTCCTCCGTCTCTCACGCCATCTCCTACACTCCCTCCTTCTCCTCTTTCTCCTCCTTCTCCCCCTTCTCCTCTCCCTCCTCTTCCTCCTTCATCTCAGTCTTTTCTGTCTCCAATGTGTATTCCATCACTAGACTGTCTGACAGCATGGCCAGTGTAACATCAAAACCTGCCCCCTCCTCCTGCTCTAGCTCTGAACCATGTCTGGTGGCAGTGTTACATCAACCCCCCCCCCCCCCCCCCCCCCCTCCCCATCCCCTCCCCTCAAACCTGTTCTCATTTACTGGCTGTGTTTACCTTAGCCTGGCAAGTCTATAGAGCCTCTCCATAAGAGGCTAGGGGTCAGGGGTTACAGAGGGACCTGTGCTGGAGGTCAATGGGAGAAGGCTGAGGGTGCCAGGAGTAATTTACTACCCATGTGACAAGTCTACCTCCCCGGAGAGGGCCAGATCAACTCAAAGACTCTGTCTGAAGTCATTGAGAGAATTCCCGGATCAAAGGTTCTGAAGTCATTGACAGAGTACCGGATCAAAGGTTCTGAAGTCATTGAGAGAATTCCAGGATCAAAGGTTCTGAAGTCATTAACGGAGTACCGGATCAAAGGTTCTGGAGTCAGTGACAGAGTACCGGATCAAAGGTTCTGAAGTCATTGAGAGAATTCCCGGATCAAAGGTTCTGAAGTCATTGACGGAGTACTGGATCAAAGGTTCTGGAGTCAGTGACAGAGTACCGGATCAAAGGTTCTGGAGTCAGTGACAGAGTACCGGATCAAAGGTTCTGGAGTCATTGAGACAGAGTACCGGATCAAAGGTTCTGGAGTCATTGACAGAGTACCGGATCAAAGGTTCTGGAGTCATTGACAGAGTACCGGATCAAAGGTTCTGAAGTCATTGACAGAGTACCGGATCAAAGGTTCTGGAGTCATTGACAGAGTACCGGATCAAAGGTTCTGGAGTCATTGACAGAGTACCGGATCAAAGGTTCTGGAGTCATTGACAGAGTACCGGATCAAAGGTTCTGAAGTCATTGACAGAGTACCGGATCAAAGGTTCTGAAGTCATTGAGTGTCTATGTAGTGTCTATGTAGTGGATATGTAGTGTCTATGTAGTGTCTATGTAGTGGATATGTAGTGGCTATGTAGTGGATATGTATTGGATATGTAGTGTCTATGTAGTGTCTATGTAGTGTCTATGTAGTGTCTATGTAGTGGATATGTAGTGGCTATGTAGTGGATATGTAGTGGCTATGTAGTGGCTATGTAGTGTATATAATAGATATATCATTATAATCTAGTAGTAAGGTATCTCTCTCTCTACAGATAATACATATATCATTATAATCTAGTAGTAAGGTATCTCTCTCTTTACAGATAATAGATATATCATTATAATCTAGTAGTAAGGTATCTCTCTCGCTCTCTCTACAGATAATAGATATATCATTATAATCTAGTAGTGTATCTCTCTCTCTACAGATAATAGATATATCATTATAATCTAGCAGTAAGGTATCTCTCTCTACAGATAATAGATATATCATTATAATCTAGCAGTCAGGTATCTCTCTCTCTACAGATTATAGATAGATCATTATAATTTAGTAGTAAGATATCTCTCTCTACAGATAATAATACATCATTATAATCTAGCAGTAAGGTATCTCTCTCTACAGATAATAGATATATAATTATGATCTAGCAGTAAGATATATCTCTCTCTACAGATAATAGATATATCATTATAATCTAGCAGTAAGGTATATCTCTCTACAGATAATATATATATCATTATAATCTAGCAGTAAGATATCTCTCTCTTTACAGATAATATATATATGTCATTATAATCTAGTAGTAAGATATCTCTCACTTTACAGATAATAGATATATCATTATAATCTAGCAGTAAAATATCTCTCTCTCTACAGATAATAGATATATCATTATAATCTAGCAGTAAGATATCTCTCTCTCTACAGATAATAGATATATCATTATAATCTAGCAGTAAGATATCTCTCTCAAGATCATTATGTGTTTGCAAAACTTTACTTCTTCTCCAACCACTAATGTTTAGGAAACTGTAAAGTTATCAGATTTCTGTTTCAAGTCTCCCATTGAAATCAATGAATGATTTAAGGCCAACGTCAAAGTGGACGCACGCTTATCTCAACTGGGAAAGGGGCCCTAAATAAATAGAATGTGTGGCGGAGTGCCCCTGTTCAGTAGCTCTGTTCAACCATGTCTGTAATTCACAAACATGTCTCTTCTCTTCCATGAGTAATGGTCGTAGACCTAACAGTCTACCTAACAGACCACAGAGTCTGTCCAGAACAGTCACAGTCTACCTAACAGACCACAGAGTCTGTCCAGAACAGTCACAGTCTACCTAACAGACCACAGAGTCTGTCCAGAACAGTCACAGTCTAGTAACGGACCACAGACTCTGTCCAGAACAGTCACAGTCTAGTAACGGACCACAGAGTCTGTCCAGAACAGTCACAGTCTAGTAACGGACCACAGAGTCTGTACAGAACAGTCACAGTCTAGTAACGGACCACAGAGTCTGTACAGAACAGTCACAGTCTAGTAACGAACCACAGAGTCTGTCCAGAACAGTAACAGTCTACCTAACAGACCACAGAGTCTGTCCAGAACAGTCACAGTCTACCTAACAGACCACAGAGTCTGTCCAGAACAGTCACAGTCTACCTAACAGACCACAGAGTCTGTCCAGAACAGTCACAGTCTAGTAACGGACCACAGACTCTGTCCAGAACAGTCACAGTCTAGTAACGGACCACAGAGTCTGTCCAGAACAGTCACAGTCTAGTAACGGACCACAGAGTCTGTACAGAACAGTCACAGTCTAGTAAAGGACCACAGAGTCTGTCCAGAACAGTCACAGTCTACCTAATGGACCACAGAGTCTGTCCAGAACAGTAACAGTCTACCTAACAGACCACAGAGTCTGTCCAGAACAGTCACAGTCTACCTAACAGACCACAGAGTCTGTCCAGAACAGTCACAGTCTACCTAACAGACCACAGAGTCTGTCCAGAACAGTCACAGTCTAGTAACGGACCACAGACTCTGTCCAGAACAGTCACAGTCTAGTAACGGACCACAGAGTCTGTCCAGAACAGTCACAGTCTAGTAACGGACCACAGAGTCTGTACAGAACAGTCACAGTCTAGTAAAGGACCACAGAGTCTGTCCAGAACAGTCACAGTCTACCTAATGGACCACAGAGTCTGTCCAGAACAGTAACAGTCTACCTAACAGACCACAGAGTCTGTCCAGAACAGTCACAGTCTAGTAACGGACCACAGAGTCTGTCCAGAACAGTCACAGTCTAGTAACGGACCACAGAGTCTGTCCAGAACAGTCACAGTCTAGTAACGGACCACAGAGTCTGTCCAGAACAGTCACAGTCTAGTAACGAACCACAGAGTCTGTCCAGAACAGTCACAGTCTAGTAACGGACCACAGAGTCTGTCCAGAACAGTCACAGTCTACCTAATGGACCACAGAGACTGTCCAGAACAGTAACAGTCTACCTAACAGACCACAGAGTCTGTCCAGAACAGTCACAGTCTAGTAACGGACCACAGAGTCTGTCCAGAACAGTCACAGTCTAGTAACGGACCACAGAGTCCATCCAGAACAGTCACAGTCTAGTAACGGACCACAGAGTCTGTCCAGAACAGTCACAGTCTAGGAACAGGTCCATCTAATGATCCTTCTGGTGCTGAGGTTCCACAGTAAAAGGTACCCAGCCGTAGAAGGTGAAGGCTATGGGTTTAGACCCAAGGAGAAGGTTAGAGACAGTGTTCACTCTTTTCCTGTCACTATGTGATATCTAGAGGACTCGAGGCACTGTGATAAAGTCCAGGCCCTGTCAAAGTGCTTCTCTAGGGCTCTCGACATGACCTCTTGACCTGCTACCAGGAATGAGTAAAAGGCAATGTGTGGATGGTTCTAATCAAGATAGCATACATGCTAAATGACATTTTCTACTCTCCGACATCTACAACCTAATGTGTGTGTGTGTGTGTGTGTGTGTGTGTTTGTGTGTGTGTGTGTGTGTGTGTGT
>NC_048586.1:49049549-49052049 GCF_013265735.2 Oncorhynchus mykiss | reverse complement strand
CCAATATACCACAGCCTACAGCCTACCCAATATACCACATCCTACCGAATATACCACATCCTACCCAATATACCACAGCCTACCCAATATACCACATCCTACCGAATATACCACATCCTACCCAATATACCACAGCCTACCAAATATACCACATCCTACCGAATATATCACATCATACCCAATATACCACATCATACCCAATATACCACATCCTACCCAATATACCACATCCTACCGAATATACCACATCCTACCCAATATACGACAGCCTACCAAATATACCACATCCTACCGAATATACCACATCCTACCCAATATACCACATCATACCCAATATACCACATCCTACCGAATATATCACATCCTAACGAATATACCACATCCTACCCAATATACCACAGCCTACCCAATATACCACATCAGACCCAATATACCACAGCCTACCCAATATACCACATCCTACCCAATATACCACATCCTACCCAATATACCACATCCTACCCAACATACCACATCCTACCCAACATACCACATCCTACCCAATATACCACAGCCTACCCAATATACCACAGCCTATCCAATAAATCACAGTCCACAGCCTACTCAATATACCACAGCCTACCCAATATACCACATCATACCGAATATACCACATCCTACCCAATATACCACAGCCTACCCAATATACCACATCATACCCAATATACCACATCCTACCCAATATACCGCATCCTACCCAATATACCACAGCCTACCCAATATACCACAGCCTACCCAATATACCACATCCTACCCAATATACCACATCATACCCAATATACCACATCCTACCCAATATACCACATCCTACCCAATATACCACATCCTACCCAATATACCACAGCCTACCCAATATACCACAGCCTACCCAATATACCACATCCTACCCAATATACCACATCCTACCCAATATACCACATCCTACCCAATATACCACAGCCTACCCAATATACCACATCCTACCCAATATACCACATCCTACCCAATATATCACATCCTACCCAATATACCACATCCTACCCAATATACCACATCCTACCAAAATATACCACAGCCTACCCAATATACCACATCCTACCAAATATACCACATCCTACCCAATATACCACAGCCTACCAAATATACAGCAGCCTACCCAATATACCACATCCTACCCAATATACCACAGCCTACCCAATATACCACATCCTACCCAATATACCACATCCTACCCAATATACCGCAGCCTACCCAATATACCACATCCTACCCAATATACCACTTCATACCCAATATACCACATCCTACCCAATATACCACAGCCTACCCAATATACCACATCCTACCCAATATACCACAGCCTACACATTATACCATAACCTACCCAATATACCACATCCTACCCAATATACCACAGCATACACATTATACCATAACCTACCCAATATACCACATCCTACCCAATATACCATAACCTACCCAATATACCACAGCCTACAGCCTACACAATATACAACATCCTACCCAATATACCACAGCCTACACAACATACCACAGCCTACCCAATATACCATATCCTACACAATATACAACATCCTACCCAATATACCACATCCTGCCCAATATACCACAGCCTACCCAATATACCACAGCCTACCAAAAATACCATATCCTACACAATATACCACATCCTACCCAATATACCATAACCTACCCAATATACCACAGCCTACAGCCTACCCAATATACCACATCCTTCCCAATATACCACAGTCTACATCCTACCCAATATACCACATCCTACCCAATATACCACATCCTACCCAATAAACCACATCCTACCAAATATACCACATCCTACCCAATAAACCACAGCCTACCCAATATACCACATCCTACCCAATATACCAAATCCTACCCAATATACCACAGCCTACCAAATATACAGCAGCCTACCCAATATACCACATCCTACCCAATATACCACAGCCTACCCAATATACCACATCCTACCCAATATACCACATCCTACCCAATATACCACAGCCTACCCAATATACAACATCCTACCAAATATACCACATCCTACCCAATATACCACATCCTACCCAATATACCACATCCTACCCAATATACCTCATCCTACCCAATATACCACTTCATACCCAATATACCACATCCTGCCCAATATACCACATCCTACCCAATATACCACATCCTACCCAATATACCACATCCTACCAAATATACCACATCCTACCCAATATACCACAGCCTACACATTATACCATAACATACCCAATATACCACATCCTACCCAATATACCACAGCATACACATTATACCATAACCTACCCAATATACCACATCCTACCCAATATACCATAACCTACCCAATATACCACAGCCTACAGCCTACACAATATACAACATCCTACCCAATATACCACAGCCTACCCAACATACCACAGCCTACCCAATA